>NC_134920.1:5757575-6060606 GCF_051014615.1 Bombus vancouverensis nearcticus
ATACCGCGACTCCTACGTCGTGCATCGCAGACGGACATGCAAAGGGTTTTTACGTCAGAGCCCATGTACAGCTATGAAATAAGTCACTTAGCAGATCGATAGCGCGAGACACGGCGTCGCGTTGCGGCCACAAAGAAGACGGAAACACTTTACCGTCGTTTTCGCTACGCTCGCGCGTACACAACCAGTTCCCATCGATTTATTCAACAAATCCTAGTCAGCCTCTGACAATTTTGTTAAATGGTTTATCACGTGAGCTGTGAAATAATGAATTCATTTACTCATGTGGATATAACGATTGTAAAAAAACTGTGCTTAAACACATTTTCTCTGTGACTGTTTTTTTCTTTTCTTTCTTTTTTCAAAATTGAGAGACACGCAAAGAAAACGACCCAAGTCATAGTTTCTAGACTTTTATCGTTAGACGATAGACCGACAATGTGGTGGAATTGCTATTTGTAAAAAATGATCCACTACGTATATTTTGATTTATCGTTTTGAATGAGAATTAACCGGTTTTATAGAGGGCTTTGTCCTGAGGAACACAACTTCGTGACTTAATTAGGTGTAATTGTTCCGGAATATAATTACAGATGCGCTGATAAGAAACATGTAACGTAGCATTTCCTTTTAAACGATTAAAATATGTTAAAGGTGGGATTCAGAAATTAAAGACGCTGCAGTAGCCTCTGATTCTTCTAGATTTAAAAATGCTAAAATAGAGATTCCAAAGTTTCTGTTGTTTATCCTATTCACAATTATGGCTTCTTACTCCATATTTTATATATCTACTTGTAATTATACAATATTTTATACAGACACTAAATACGTATTTCCAGAGTAGGTCAGGTAATTAACACTAGAACTACCGATAGTTAACACGAAAAACCAGTCAAAATAACTGGTCTTTAAAAAATACGTGATATTACAATATTTTTATATTTATTGATTTATTACTTTCTTACAGAAGCAATTCCATGTTACGTAGTACATTTTTGGTATTATTAATCCATCTGGGACCATGATCCCTAAACGAGGGTTGACACATTTATAAAATTCTCGAACCAGTCATTTTGACTGCTGTGGTATTTCTAGTATTAGCATCTAGCGATCCAGCGATCGATCCGGAATTTTCCTGATAACTGATATCATCATATTGAATCATACGCAGTAAAAATGTTAAAAACGTGTGGCAAGTTGTACAAAACGAGGAAACTGGTTAATTGGGATTCGATAAACAGATTACAGCACCCTTTTACACTCTGACAAGTACCAGTCAATTTGACTGGTATTGGTATAAATAGCCTTGATACAAAATTATTTCGAGTTTGAATGCATAAAAAACAAAATAAAATTCATTATATTATTCTTTTAGTTATCGTTGCGAAAGTCATTACATCATTGCAGAGAGAATATAATATGAAGTAGGCATTTTAATATAAAATTGTAAAACCAGTCAATTTGACTGGTGTGGTAGTTCTAGTGTTAACTGATTAATCAGGTCTTCTGATTACTTTCACATTCGAAATTTTCCCTACAAAGTATTACGCAAATTTACGATCCAATGATCGTATGTATATTATAATACGCATAAAACAGCTGAATCATAGAGCGTAATCAGCGAAATTGTAACGATGTTACGTTGCTGGCCTACAATGGTCCTTACACTCTATTCCCCACCGTCGGATTCCTAAGCCTTGTTATTATTTCACCGGGGATATTTAAAAAGCCGTAATCTCCTTTCTCTTTAATCCGATTACCGAGCGAGCCGCACGATAAAAGGAGAAGTCGCAATCTGTGCCCGCCTCCAGAGACAATGGACCGACCGCCGTCTGCGAAGTCGAGTTCATTAGCGGTGTAAACGCGACGCGGTCTCTCGCCTCCGCGACACCCGACCGCGTACTTCTACGTGTTCCGATCGCTTTCCTATTCGAATAGATGGCTGGGTACACGAAGAACTTTCAGTATTTTCAGGTGATTTAATAAAACAGAAATTTAACAAATATTAACTCTCAAATGGTATCATCGTTACGTTCTATATGACCGTAATAATTAATTTATTTCAAAATATTTTTCATTTAATTAAATACTATTAATCATTTTTATCACGCAGAATGTAACGCACGAAATAGAATTGAACATCCTAAAACTTAGTACGTACGTAGACAAATTTTAGAAAATTCAGTATACGATTTTAGTTTCAATTTTAATCATTTTAGCTTCAAATCACGCAGAGTGTAACGCACAAAATAGAATTAAACATCCTAAAACTTAGTACGTACGTAGACAAATTTTAGAAAATTCAGTATACGATTTTAGTTTCAATTTTAATCATTTTAGCTTCAAATCACGCAGAGTGTAACGCACAAAATAGAATTAAACATCCTAAAACTTAGTACGTACGTAGACAAATTTTAGAAAATTCAGTATACGATTTTAGTTTCAATTTTAATAATTTTAGCTTCAAATTGACAGTAGTTTCCATTTAGAAAGATACGACTCTATACAAACATCGACGGTCTACTTATTATCAATAAGGACACTCGCTACAAAATACAAGACCGATGAAGCAAATAGTATTGTCACTTTCGAAATAGAAACGAACCTACATGTTACATCTGTAGCAGGTCTAAGAGAAAGGGAGAGATCTTGTAAATGGCGGATTTCGCGATATAGCTCCGCTTAATTCCCAAAATCGAAGCTGAGTGTAATTATAGCGGGCCGGGAGGATAATAATTGTGTATTATTATCGATTATCTAGGACCGGTGCTCGTTGCTTCGACTGCGAGCCAATATATCCGTGGAAAGCGGGCTAAGTTATCGACAAACCGGTCTAATTATCGATCCTTATTAATTGAATTGATTCATGTCACACGAGAATTCACCTTGAAACGAGGGTAACGAGCGGTAATTGCTCGGTGATTTAGAAGTGCTTTATATTTAAAGAGATGACGAGGCACAATGGCGGAGCAAATGTGAGTTTTATGTTGCAATGAAACGCCAAGAAACGATTGCAAAAATGGTCATCGTGAATATAATTTTGTCGTCGATTATGACGAGCACTTTAGGTAAGGCGTGATGAATTCGTGTGAACAGTTTTATTTAGGTACATTCGATCAGCTCTTCTTTCGTTCTAATTTTTGAGAGACTGGAAAGGTAGGAAATTTTTGTAATAGTTTCGTAGAAGTCGTGGAATTTCTAGGACAATTTTTTATTCAAACTCGAATTTGTAGATTTTAAAATTCTTTGTTAACTGCAAGATTTTGGAATCTATGAATTTACGAACTTCCGAAATTTGGAGCTTCTAACTTTAGACCTTCGAATCTATGAACTTTTAAATTTACGGATTAATAGCAATTTTTCAAATTTTCTAATTATTCCATACGGATCTTTCAATTTCAAATTCCCATTTAAATTTCAAATTCTACGGATAACTTATCGATATTTGCTGAAACTGTTATTCCATTCACGCTATTTTCAAGGCACTCTATTCAGGAAGAAACTACTCACCAACTACAGGATGACTGAATTTTACGACCGGTCGAACGAGTGGGTCCGCGTGCCTGTTATCTCATTGTCGACTTTTAAAACGTATATTTCAATTAATCGGGCGACCGATAGGCGCGTCGCAGTGAGTTAACGCCCGCTAGGGCCTTAAGGCTCGTAAAGGACCATTCTCGTTATCTCGATGAAGGCCAGGTGTACGCTCTCGCGTCCGATAGGAGGGCGAGAGTAGAACGAAACGAAAAAGAAAGCGAAAAGGGATAGTAGGGAAAAAGACTAAGAAGACCGAAAAGGGTGAAAAAAGAGTGGGACGAGTCGTGGAGCACGGACGGGGACGGTGGAAAAAGGAAAAACAGGGAGAAAACGGTGGAAACGGCGGGGAAAGAAAACTAGTCGGCGTAAAAAGAGGAACGACGAGTCGAAACGCAACAACGCTGTAGGAGAACGAAGGCAGAGCAAACCGACGGAGAAGTAACGAAACAAAAGCAGAGCTAACAAAAAACTAAGAAAAAGGACAAGAACAAAATGTAAAAAGACAAAATGAAACGAATCTAAGTCTCGGTCGGTAAGAGAACATCAAGCACAGCGATGGACCATTGGGTACCAAAATAAAAAGAATATAAAACTCCAAACGAAAGGGAAAGGGAAAAATACGTGGATATGGTGCGCGGTCTGCAACGAAAACGAGATCGAATAAAGGAAGAAAATATCTGACGAGTAAAAAGAAAAGGAAGAACAGAAGCAGAAACAAACAGAGAAACAGTACGAAAGCAGAGAAGAAAATGAACTCGGTTTCGAAATTAGCTGTGAAAGCAGCGGCCAGTCGCGTTTACCCTTAGGACACGCATTAAGCAGCTGCCAACCGCTAGACGACAGGTATGTCGTGACACATGATGCTCACGAAATGCCAGCGAACCGAGAAACGAGAGATCGACTGCTCGCGGCTAACGTACACAATTAACGATCG
Organism: Bombus vancouverensis nearcticus; assembly: GCF_051014615.1. Taxonomy (NCBI): domain Eukaryota; kingdom Metazoa; phylum Arthropoda; class Insecta; order Hymenoptera; family Apidae; genus Bombus; species Bombus vancouverensis. The sequence goes on from NC_134920.1 coordinate 5,762,047, forward strand.
TCGAACGCCAAGATGTCATCGTACACCCTCGGTAATGCCAATAATTCCTCGTGAGGCCTGCGTATGACTCGACTGTTCTTCGAAACGACAAGTCCAGCGATCAGCTGCACCAAGGCTTGAGATCAAAACGGATAACCTCGTTGATTATTGCTCGCGTAATTATCCCAGGAAAGATAACAATGACAGCGGTCAGGGCAGAGGGCGATTAACAAGACGAAGGGAGGATGAAAGCGGTCGGAGATACCGATCGGCTGTTTAACGCAATTATTACGACAGTTTTCGCGACAGTTTAAGGACGCCACGTTTCCGTACGAGAACACGATATCGAGGTTGCGAGCTCGCGATGTAGTTGCTTACCAGGCCGATCGTTCGCTCGAGTAAAGTTGGACGGTAATTCGTGATCGATCGATTGATGGAAATTGCGAGGAGATTTAGATTTAGATATTATTGACGCGAAGTAATTTCGCAGGCTATGAGATTAGGGCTTAGTTATAATTTTAAGTGCTAAGAGGTACTTTAGAAAATATCAATTTCTTAGGTTTCTAATTGATCGACTGATAGATTCTGGATATACGAATTTAAGCAGATATAGGTGAACTAATTTTAGTGCATTAAAATGAACGATTTTAGGTGTATTTAGACACCGAGAAGCTAGTTATTATCGTTATAATTAGTCTTTCATTTTATATAAAGATTATCAATTAATTATATTCTACTTATAACATAAAAAAAAAAAAAATTATATTCGTGGGATTGTGATTCATTGGTTGACACGAACGTAGACAACGATGTCCTGAATATTGATAGAATATAAACAAGACGAATTAATTTAAGAAAACTTCAAGATAAACGAGCTATCTGTCATTGCAATCAGACATTGAGAACTCAATCGTTATAAACCATGATACTCCCCAAACTAATTACACGAGCAATCTGATCTCGATTACTATAATGTTCGCATTAAAATACAAAATGCCTTGGATCGATTAACCTCGAACGAGATCAATATATCGTGAAATAGTTTAAAGCAGGAGCAAGATCTAGAGCGTGTACAAAAAGTAACAAACGTTCCCTTCAATTGCCCGTTATTAGCTGTTTTTACAGGAGCAATCGCGTCTCTGCAGATATCAAGCAACGAACAAGCCACGACTTTCTGACAGCAGTGGTTCGCGAGAACGCAACACGCTCCCGCTCGTGCTCCGGCTACTAACTTCGTGCTGGCTTACACCGCGTTCGTCGCCTCGCGGTACCGGCCGCACGATTGAGACGTGACCCTCAATTAACCGGCCGATTACCGGCTACTTAAAATTATGTAAATATTTCGTTTGCAGACGTCCGGTGGTGTGCATGGTAACAAAGTTCTCCGGGAACGACGTCGGCCAGTGGCCACCAATTATCCGGCGAACAGTCGCGCTAATAACAAGGACGACGTCCACGTAAACGCAGATGTCGATTGTGCAACACCAGCGATCGTTCTAATGATACATTTCCAGGTCGTGCGTGTTCCTCGAACCGATTACGATAACTTTGGCTGACAATTTTAACGCAGCAATTATCCATGTCGAAAGAAGACAGCGAAAGTTCTTCAAGGACGCGGAGGACGCCTATCGATCGTTCGATATCTTTCGATATTTCACCGAAGATGTTTGGAGGATGTTGGTGATTCGATTACGGGGCGAATAGTCTTCTCTTTACTCGTCGACGTTCTGGTGAACGCCCTTTTCGTTGCTTCGTTTGTCGCGATAACGAGTTGAAAGTTAATTACCTCTGCAACTGTCGAGGGGAAAGAGAGGCAAAGAGTTATACTCGACGACCGAGAGTAAGAGACGCACGAAAGTTGGAGGAGATTTGCACCTCTGGTCGCGACGCGATCTCCTTTCGTATCGATGTCGATCGCGTTTCGGATGAATACACACGACAGATTTCCATCGTGGATTGTTTATGTAGAAAGGTGAGTTTAGAAATCGACGAAGTTTTTAAAAACAGGGAGACGAAAAAAAGTATGGCAAAAAAAAAGTCGACAGTCGAGACGACACGAGCATTTCTATGACTCACTGTATATATTTACTGTATAGATTTATAGATGCCGTTTTTCAGCAAGTTTCTCAGTTGAGTCTCGGATAATCAAAGTGAAATGTAGGATTCGGCTTGGTATACTTTAAACGAAAGAGAGAAACCACTTTTTGCATCGAGTAACCATATCGAATCAAAAAGACACGATTGTTTCACATTTGTGTGCATACACGTGCATCATGTGCATTCAGATATGCGAAATTTGATACGCAAACTGCTCTTACGATTACATCGCATACTACAAATCGATGAATCATCCCTTACTTTCATTCCACCATCTTCCAATAAAATGTTTTCACAGCGCGTGTATCTACATATCGTAGAAGGACCATTTCAGGGATCGTGCTCCAAAAAAAAAAAAAAAAAAAAAAAAGAAAAAAGCTGAAAGAGAGAAAGAGTTGACTGTTGGAAAAAAAAGTAGACACATCGTAACGTGACACATTTAATCAGCCAACCGATTGTCATAGAAACGTTTCAAGTAAAAAGCTTGCGTGTATGGCACTTAATGTCCGCGACAGGGACGGGGTTCGTTCAGGGCAAAATTTCGTCCAGCACTCAAGCACGTTACGCCGTCAGATTAAATTACGAAACTTTGTTACAAGTGACCTGATCCCGTCGCTGTTTCGACCAAAGTAAAATAACACGTGAAATCGAATAAACAACGAAGATAGGGTGGCCTGATCGAAACGGGTCCCGGACAGAAGAGAAGTCGCGCGAACGCCACGAACGAATCGAACGCGGAGACACGGGACCACGTACAAAGCCGGTCGAAGCTTATTTGTAAACTATACTGCCAGTTCGTCCCAGTTTCGCGGCACAAAAATTCCAATAAGTCGTCCCAACCCCTTCCAACCGACGTACGGTACGCCTATGCGGAAATCTACCCCCTTGGAAAAGTAATTTCCAATGGGTAGCCATCCGACCGAAACTTTGCCTCGTGATGGAAAATAGGGAAATAAGGGATCGTAGGTGTAAGAAATTGAACAATTTATATCGTTCGTATTTTTGTGTATTAATCAATCCCTTGTCTTATAATGTGTCCTATAGTATACAAATTTGCTGAACTGAATTATTTGCTTTTAAAGCATCGTTGTGGATAAAATATCTTTGCAACAATGCTATATGTGTAAGTTGAATTTAATAACATTCAGTTTTAGAAAATGGAACGGAATTTGAAATTAAAATGAAGATTCAGTTTCAATGCGATTCCTGTTCATAGTGCACCGTAGTGTGTCCCGATTCGATATTATAAGTATGTGGATGAAAATGATCAGAACATAGGTACTTTCTCAAATTTAGTTTTCTTTCGGAAATTTACGTAGTTCAGTAGCGAAGCAATACGAGGTCCTTGAATATTCAAACGAACCGACAACTGTCTCAATCAATATGAACACAAATATGAAGTTCGATATGAGAAACGCGATTGTTCCGTTATCCGAACATTTTTGTTTTCCTGTTGGTTCGCACAGCTTACCGTATCAACCACCAATCTTTCGCACTTAAGACATTTCGCAACATTCACACACACGTCGAAGCGAGCCAACTTTGTCGCGCGAGGTAAATTCTGTCGAAAGCTGGAATAATTCGGGAACGGGAGGAGAAAGTCGCAGCAGCACAGGATGGGATGGTTTGGCTATAGGTGAAAATAGCTATAGAGAGAGGGAGAAAGAGCCGACCGGCCCTGGTAGCAGTACTTAACTAGATGAATTCAATATCTCGGAATAAATACATTGATAAATCAGCCACTCCGCTAAAAGCTTACTTTACTTTGGCTAGCTGTTGCGGCCACGCGCAAACAACATGCGGCCATGTGTGTATGTTCATTCAGAGGAAGAGAGGCACGTACACAGTTGTGTACATGCGGAAGAGCGCGCGAGCGGACCGAACACGAGCAAAGCGTGTTCGAACATAGAGAAAGGGAGACGTGCAGAAGAGAAATAGAGAAAGCAAGTTTATATACGGGGTGTTTGGAAAGTAAGTGGTTAAACGTTATGCATAATTTGAATTGAAAGCGATGTTAGATTATTTTATCAAAATCTATCTGCCTTTTTTTATCAACAGAGAACTTCGAAAATATGAGTAGTTTTCGTGTCGTATGAAACTTCCGTTCTGAAAGTTTGAATAGAATTCGTGATGTTTTAACCCATTATCGATATTACGCAAACGTAACATTGTACTATTTGTTTAATTAGGTAGAAGCAAGCAATCAGCAGCAGGTTATTATGCGTAGGAACATAAACCAAAAATGTAAAATAAAATTTTTCCGTTTGAGACTTCATTTTCAAGCAAAATACCTATTTTTAGTTTGAATACTCATGTTTAGTTAAGAGGCGGCCTGATACACAAATTTATTTCTCTCGAAAACAAAGCGTCTTGCGAGAAAATTTTATTCCACATTTTTCACTTATTTTCACACGCAGTTTGATCTGCTATCGATTATTCAAATCTACTTGATCTCAAATTAGCTAAATTCAAACCCGATTTTCTTAGAAATTAAATGTCATATGACAAAATTTTACTTATATTTTCGCCTTATTTTTTCTCGTACAATCACCCGATTACCATCAATTAAGGACTACCCTGTATATATATATACCCACCACCAAAATCCTCATACAGTCGCACACTCGCCCTCGCGCAAGAAGGACGAAGAAGGTCGCGGCAACATATACGCGAAGTTTGCACGATCGCATAGGCAGAGGTGGACCGGTGTTCCAGAGGAAGGGCACAAGGGCGAGGAGAGGACGCATTTATGGCGGAGTGGTTCGCCTCGTCTATAAAGAATCTTGTTTGTTTCTGGCCCACAGATATCGTGAAAAAACTATTTGTCTTAGGGATTTAGAGCGTTTCGCGAACCTTTCCGCGACCAACCGACTCGAATCGCTTACTAGCCACAAGACGCAAAAGGCGAAGAGAGCGATGATCCTAACGGAACGCCATCTCAGGAAGAGTAATACACGGAGCAAATAAAACTTCATTCCTGGCGATTGTACATCGACCTATCCGCTGCTACCAACCAATTCAGCAGATGGACAGAGAATCGATCGATTCGGCCGGCGCGGCGCGAGCCACATTTAAATCACTGCGAGCGCGGCCAGGGGGGTGAACATGCTTCCTAGTTGCACTCGAGAATTTGATCACCTTTCCAGCTCTAGCCGTGTGCACCAGGTTCTTCTTTCAACGAATTGGCTGCTTCACCCGTCTACTGTGTCATGACGCAATAAAAGCGAAGCTGAAATTTAAGAAGCGGTAACGCTGAATTTTAAAAGATTCGCGTAATAGTCAATGATCGACAGAGGTCAGAATGTAGGTCGTCGATCGATACAAATATTGCGTGTTCGATTTTTGTTACCTACAATGATTTTAACATGTAGTTCTTTGCACTTGTCGTTGCGTTGTAAAACTTTACGTATGAATATCACAGGAGAAGAATATATCATATTTTTCATGTTTCACAGAAGATGATTTTTAAATTCAATGCGTTGTATTAGCAATTTCTCTTGTTGTAAATATAATTTACTTAAAAGAAAAATGTCACATAAAAAGATAGGAAATCCTCGAATAAAGAAATTGTTAAATGTATTATACAAGTTAAAAGTACGTGTCGATTCGGATGCACATTGTACAGAATGATCGTTGAACAGATCGCGTTGTTTCGTGCGACAGCTTTCTCCTTTTTAGGACAATATTAAATACAGAATAAATGGCGCAATCACGTCTTTTCCTCAGGCGATAGAACGAACGTTTCAACCTTCGTTAACCTGGATTGAAGTTAAAACTAACTTACTGGCGTGATCGAGCGGGCCGGCTATTAGCTGCATACTGTAGCGAACAATTTATAATAAGTAGCTAACTAACTTTGACGAGTCTGTCGATTGATTACGATCGGGCTTTGTGATATAATAATTAGAAACTTCGGAAAAGGTAAGCCCCGGTGAAACCGACCAAGAAAACTTCCGTTTCCATTAGCAATCTCGGTTTAAATGGAACCTAGTACGTTACGTTTTCGTTACCGAAACAATATCGAAACGGTAATTAAAAAACCATTCAAACTACGATATTAATTTTGTAACTTAAGGTACGCTACCTTTATCCAATTAACGTTATCCAGCAAATATTGTTCAAATGTTTTTAACAAATCCTCTATACAAATTAGAAGAATGTAAAATAATTCCTTCCATGAAAAATGAAATTTATCACGGAACTCGTTTCACTTACGAAACAGCTTTGTCAAACGACAAAGAGTGGCAGATTCTTCGAATCTTTCCGCTCAAGTCGGCGCGCCGCGATAACTCGAGTAAGTGGCGAGGTTGGAGGGCGGGTTAAAGGCTGATTAAAGAAAAATCCGCAACTTGTTGAACGTCTTAAATATTCATCCACCAATGTAGCATCTACTTAATAACCGGTGTTGCCGACGCCCCTCGGAGCAACCACCACGGCCGCCTCTTTTTCTCACCCTTTTGCCAAGCGCGTTTCACCCTTCCCTCTCCCCGCCAACCCCTCGAACCGGCGTTTCTTCTGAGATCCATCGTCTCGGAGCCTCAGTACGCGAAGAGCGCGACGACGAGCAAATGAAATCCGCTAAAACGTTTTCTTAGCGGTATCGCCCGGGCTAAAAGCTAAAAGCGCTTTTAAATTCCGCCAACTCTACCCCCTGTCCCTCACCCTTCAGTCTGCTTCGCGCGTTTCCTTCGCGTTCCTCTTTCTCAAAAACCTTCGCTAGGCTGTTGTTGCTAGGTCATCAGTCCCGCATCGACGCGTATCGATGCTCCACAATGTAATACAGTAGCATTTGCTTAGGTGTATGTAGGTTTAGATAGGTTCGAATACTTCTGGATTTAAGGCCACCTGATAATTTAAGTTACACAGTTACAGTGGTCATAGTTTGAGTCATAATGGCGATTGTTAAGATGGAAAAATCGTTCAGGCAAAGAGCAAAGATTTCTTAAGGATGTTTCGAATTTTAGAATTTATATTTACAGTTTGAATATGTTTGAACATTTGTTAATTTGCGATATGAAATTTTAAGTGTAAGTTAAGAGAGCAAGATTCTCGACAATTATTATCAATAACTGAAAAATGCAGATGCAAAGAAAATGTATATACCGAAAGAGGAATCGGAATCTAACGATGAAAAAGAAGGAACGAGCAGTTGGTGGACGAAATAGGGACGTTAGCGGAGGAAGGGTAAAACGAACATAGAAGCAGCACGTGAAGCACGATAGACAGACAGACAGAGAAACAGAGAAGAGAAAGAAGTTAAGTGGGTGCACCTACGCTCGGGTAAAACAGAACGGCCTCCGAATTGAAGCTGGCAGCGGTCCAGCCTAATGGAGACTCTTAGCGTAATTAAACGTAAACACATTCGAGGCGTCACGCTAATCTGAATGCTTATCAAGGTCCGCCGGTGTTGCCTCAGGGCCGTGTCTACCTGGCGTGTTCATCCTTGGGAGTAGCGAAATGGGGAAGGGGGAACAGAGTACGGGGCAGTCTCCGAGCAGGCCTAACCTTCGGCCAGGCATTTGCGCGAAAATGGCCCCTGTCTCCGGCACTATCGCGTCCCGTTATTAAGCGAACGATGTTTCTATTATCCTTGCGGTGTATTTGCACCAGCGACCAGATAACGCGCTCGTAAGAAGCTTATTTTACGGGCCGGAATTAATGGCCGGCCGAATTTTCATCCCATGCCCGCGAGCCAGTCCCATCAAACGAACCGCGAATATTGCGGCCGGATCGATTATTTATCATTCGCAGACAAATTCGGCACGATTCCGATCGAAAAGGAAGGAATCGTTGTTACAGGTATTGCTATGAAACGAGTTACGCGAAGGTCCATGAATTAAGATAGGAAACGAGGATGTTCATCTTCTGGTACTGTACGAGTCTAATCTTCCAGCTACTTTTACAAACAAAATCATAGAATGATCGGTTAACACGTTCGCTATGAGTTTTACTGTTATTTTTTATAATCGCACATGCTATACAAATAATCTTCGTATAATACCAATTCGTAGGGAACGTGCTTTGTTTATATTATGAAGCGTACCCGCTTCAGTCGCTGATTAATTGTAATATGGCAAGCAACCCTCTGGAGAAACATGGACCGCGATTTAATCGGACAAGTTTTTTTTCGCGACGAACGAGTCGAGGGACCAGAGAACGCGCGATCTGTAAACAGCGAGGGTTGGCATATCAGAGGAAGGGAAAATTATATCGATCGCGTGCTCGCGTCGCCCAGATCGTTCTGCTAATTAATTACGATCGTTAGATTCAATCAACCGCGATTCGCGTCGAAGGCGTTGTTGAATGAATGCCCCTCCCTTAGCCATGATTCGCAAAAAGATCAATATGAACGTATCAATAATGATGCTTTCACCGTACGTATTAAATAGTATTATGTATTAGTATGTACACACACATGTATATACTGTTTTCTCAATAGAAAGTTCAAACGCACCTGACTCGATTATATTATGGGTTTAAGGGCAAAGGTAATTTCTTCCCACTAAATATGCAAAGTATGTGTATAGGAATGTATTATATAAAAAAGTAATCTCTGTAGAACAATTTGGCACACAATGCAAATTTGCATACACAGACATTCAGACATACTAATTATTACATTTGAAATAAATTTATATATGTTTCGTGACACCTTTGAATCTTCAATAGTATTGGAATTCACGATACGCTGTTTATGGGGCGAATCAAGCCATAGATCACAAACGTCTTCAGCATTTTGTCGAAAGATACGCATAACATCTGCAACATTCGTTACCGTGATTCAAGTTGGTGGAGGAATAAAAACTCATTTAACCCCTAGTTGTCGAATGATTGGTGGAGACAGGCAGCTAAGAGGTAGAGAATGGCAAATAAATTTGGAACGTGTTGAGAATTGTGGATCCTAATCGCCGAAAAAAATATGTACGAACTTTCATTGCACGCAGAGATGATAAAATAAAAAAAATTGTATTTATTTAACACCTGATTTAGAAGAAAGTACATAGATAACAATTACAAGAGCTTCACTGGCGCACCACCTATCCGGGTATACCTCATAATATTTCAGTATGTGTACTTCCGAAGGAAGTACGATAGTTACGTTTTGTTTGCTGTTTATATAGCAACGCACTAATTTTGCGACAACTAGTGAGAAAACGAATATCTTATAGGCCACCTTACGACACATCCACGTGTTAGAAACACTAGTTGTCGAATGATTGGTGGAGACAGGCAGCTACGAGGTAAAAAATTCTTTTTTTTTTTTTCATTTAATATTTCACATTCACAATTTGTCCAATTTGGACATCTGGTAGAATTTTTTAGCTATTTGATTATCATGTGGGTGGCTACCCCAGCGGGGCACCGAAGTAGAGAACAGCAAATAAATTTGGAACGTGTTGAGAATTGTGGATCCTAATCGCCGAAAAAAATATGTACGAACTTTCATTGCACGCAGAGATGATAAAATAAAAAAAATTGTATTTATTTAACACCTGATTTACAAGAAAGTACATAGATAACAATTACAAGAGCTTCACTGGCGCACCACCTATCCGGGTGTACCTCACAATATTTCAGTATGTGTACTTCCGAAGGAAGTACGATAGTTACGTTTTGTTTGCTGTTTATATAGCAACGCACTAATTTTGCGACAACTAGTGAGAAAACGAATATCTTATAGGCCACCTTACGACACATCCACGTGTTAGAAACACTAGTTGTCGAATGATTGGTGGAGACAGGCAGCTACGAGGTAAAAAATTCTTTTTTTTTTTTCATTTAATATTTCACATTCACAATTTGTCCAATTTGGACATCTGGTAGAATTTTTTAGCTATTTGATTATCATGTGGGTGGCTACCCCAGCGGGGCACCGAAGTAGAGAACGGCAAATAAATTTGGAACGTGTTGAGAATTGTGGATCCTAATCGCCGAAAAAAATATGTACGAACTTTCATTGCACGCAGAGATGATAAAATAGAAAAAATTGTATTTATTTAACACCTGATTTACAAGAAAGTACATAGATAACAATTACAAGAGATTCACTGGCGCACCACCTATCCGGGTGTACCTCACAATATTTCAGTATGTGTACTTCCGAAGGAAGTACGATAGTTACGTTTTGTTTGCTGTTTATATAGCAACGCACTAATTTTGCGACAACTAGCGAGAAAACGAATATCTTATAGGCCATCTTACGACACATCCACGTGTTAGAAACACTAGTTGTCGAATGATTGGTGGGGACAGGCAGGTAAGAGGTCGATCGAATGCGAACACGCGTGCAGCTCAGGCTAATGAAAACATCTTAACGGCGAACGACAGCTCTTAAATCGCCGCTTCTGCTCTCTAATCTCGGGGCCGCGTTAACCACTTAACCGCGTCGCTCTAACCGATTGACATACACCACCTAAAGCGAGGCATCTCTCCCTGGCTTGCGACAGCTTTATTCTCGCGCGGGCACGCGCGATATCGATCGCTGAAAATAGGATTCGACGATTGCAACGCTCGTCCCTCGATCTCCTCGAGACACTCTCGCTTCCTAGCGCTCTTTGACCACCGCGGAAAGGCGTAAGCTGTGTTTGCAGGGGATTCTTTTCGAGTGGAATCGAAAAGGCACGAGCACTTGCAAGACTAATTTGGGTTAATGGCCAGACCGTCCGAATGGCTGTGAAAGCTTTCGCTGCATGTACAGGGTGACGAGTTTCAAATCGATACTCTTGTTTATGATGACGTTGTGTGTTATTTTCAACGACTATAGAAAGTATCTGCACAACATTTTGTTTGTTACACTTGCTCATTAATTATATTAAATTTCGTGTCCTTTAATAGTACTTTTATGCGAGTACAAGAATAGAAAATGTAGAGTTTGATTTAAAAAGTGCTTCATTCGAAGATAAAGTACGTTTACATACTTTTCGTAATCGCTGTACATGGTGCTATTGCAAGGAAAATATTCCGATTAAACAAATTACTTTGACGAGGTAATGCGTTTCTTTAAGAACTTTTTATACGTATAACCTGACTTGCAATGATTGTGTAAATGGAAGAAAACGTAGGTTGCGAAGCATCAGGGAAACACATAGAAAATAGTATGTCCCTGTGAAGTGTAACGAAGATTATACCGTGTTTGTAGAATGGAGATGCTTTTTGGCAAGCTTCTCCTGCAGCAAATGAGTTAAATGAATTTATACTTTATAGCGCAAATCATCTCCCTAAGTTCCGTATATCGGGGCAAGGATAATGGATAACAAATGTTAGACTTTTTGACCAATTCCACTAGTCATTTTCAAACAATATATAATTACATTTTTGTACATTCTTTTTATTTACAGGAGATACTGAAACAATATAACTTACTCTACATTTTTCATTTATTTTGTCAACTAGATTAGATTAGAAACAGTCTGTATAATAAATATCTCTTTACACAGCTTCGTAAAAGATATTCAAACGACACTTTATCCTTCGAAAATACGATAACATTGATCATATAAACGTAATCTATTTCTTCACACCTTCCATATCACGTCGGACTTTAAGGACATAAGGAATTTCCTAAGCACTGCACTATTGGCATTACAGGCGACAGTAGAAAATCCACAAAACCCGTCGCCGCGAACAAACCCTGGTTCAGCCCGGCGAAATAATAGGCAAAGTGGTGGTGGGACAGGCAATCGACTAAATAGAAGAAGCGACCGGGTATAGCAACGGCAGGGTCGAGGAACGATTCAAAGCGACTCGAATCCACGATGCTAATCGGGACTTCCGACTAGCTTCGATCGGCCACGGTATCGATAGAAAACAAACCCACCCCGGCTCTATAGCCCCGGTCTATCCCTCTTAAGATCGAGACACGGTACCGGCTGTCCAAACAAATGAAAGCTAATGGAAGGCCTACTCTGCCCCCCTGAGCTTGGTGTTCTTCGTCGATCGATCGATCGATCGATCGATCCATCCATCCATCCCTCTACTCGCTACGCGACAATGCTTCCAACCTCCTCTCTATCTTCTCTGTACCTCCGTCACCATCTCTTTTAAGCTTACTTTCGCATGCACTCTCGAGAGGAACGCGCGCACCACCAGCACCTCATGCAATAATTGCGCGGCACAAATAGAAAAGAGAGAGCCACAGGGACGGGGGATGTTGTTTTGCTAGGAGGAAAGTTACGAGACGGCTGGATTTTCCGTGAAATTGAACGAGACGAGCATCACCGTCGAACGGCAGAAAGTCTTAGAGGAGGATTTATGAGCTCGTTAAACGGTTCTATTCGAAGGCAATTTTTGTATATTTATCCGACCAGTTTCGGGAATACATATAAATTTTACGTGGCGATCGGATTATGTTATTTCTGAAAGTTTCCAGGCTGTAAAGCTGGCTTTTAGAGATCCCCGTTGTAAATTTGCGCCATTCAAAACAGGATATTTCTGATTTAAATCGTAGCCCTACGCGTTTAACTGGTATAAAAGTTTTGTCTAACATTAAGTCGAATACGAAATTTCTCTTCAAAGGGAAACTTGAAGCATATGCGAAGATACTTTGTATATTTAATTAAGATACAATTAATTGAAACGAATCACTCTACTTCATTTTTCTTTCGCGCGGTTTCTCACGATCGAACAATGATCGGAATTTATGGAAAGCCAGAAACCTAACCCAAATCTTGTATCGTTTACATATACCGAAAATCCATCAAATTTTCTGTAACGATGAACTTACAATAATGTAATTGTAACGTATAATAATGTAATGTATAGTAATACAGACTATAATACGCTCAAGTTGAAAAATATATGAGCTAATTATAACTTTTTAAACAAAATATAGTTCCATTTATAATTCTATGTCTGAATAGACGCGAGGAGTGTCAGAAAATTTACAGCAAGCCAGCAATCTCCCTAAAAGTTGCTTTGGGACGTATTGTCCCATTAGTCTCGTATGGGTTAAGAGGCTCGCCTTCTTAACGCTATAATCCCATCGTTCATGCCTTAATTGAACCATTGAAACCTGTTCAAGGCAAAGAATACTTGAATCCAGTGAATGCACTTGATTCGTTCAGCTAAATTATTCCACCGTTTCTAGATTTTTTCGTCGACCAGAAACTGAACGAGTTCGTGAATTCAACTTTATAGAAATAAGTAGATTAAGCCAGATAGATGGCGATTACGTATCTTTTATAGTACCGTGCCTAAGTATCTGGACGCTTTGGGTGATTTATTTCAATAAAACACAATAATTCTACAAAGTTTAACAATTATAAAAGCTACTTCTACTTCAAATTGGCTTTTAAAAATCTATTCGATCGATAATTTCTATCACAATCTAATACGTAGCTATTGGGATTATGGAAGATAAAATCATTGCACTTATTCATAATGTTGTAGTTGAAATGAATTGTAATCGTGAAATATCGCAAATAAGCAAATGTCGGGATATTTTTCAAATAGTGTCACTTCCAAGATATGCCCGTGCGTCCAAGTTGAACGAAAATTTCCTCGGGACAAAGATTCTCCCGTTGTTCCTTTTTCGCCCGATTAAAATGCAATCTACGAATTGCATGGCTCTGAATACGCAAATAATACATAGCATGACGTCTCGGTTGAGAAGGGGGAGGAAAAGAGGAGACGCGCACGACATAAACTTTTTCAAACATTCACGGGACCTAGTGGTACAATATAAATAAGGTTTTGGACTCGCGTGAGCTCTACCGAGGAACATTGAAGCAGGTCCGCGTAAAGAAGTAATGAGGTCATCCACTTGAGGTGTAACGCAAGGTCCCAGCGCAGGTTGATTTACAGGCAAAGTCGAAGGAACGAATTATAAGGAGCACGAGTAATAAACTTGAATGGAGAGGGTGTTGGAATTCCTTCGTGTTAATACACGAAATGATATCGATCGTAATATCTTTACCTTTCGAAGAATGTATCTTACATAATAATTAAGCGAATATTTGCCATTAGAATTATATGAATTTAATTTGATACCGTATTACATTTAATTAATTATCATAACGTTATGTACAAATGCACAAGAAAAGTAAGAGTAAGTTACAACCGAAGAAAGAATGTTGCTTATTATAATTACCATCCTTTAAACTTTCCTCGTTAAATTAATTTCTCTCATCTCGGCCATTATTTTACCAATTGCATAAAATTATCACGGTGATCAGAACTCTTGCAAGAACCTGCTTCTCTTCACTCAATAATCACGCATGTAGTTTAATCTACAAATTGATTTGGCCGATCATTAAGATAACGAAACTTCTCGAAAATGGTGTCTCGCTGCAAAAATGAGCGAAACCTGAAACGAGGACTGACAGTGGTACAACGATTCGGCTACAAAGTGACCACAGCACGCTGTTCACGAAGGTAATCGATAGTTATTATTTAAGACGGCTGACAGCGCGCTTGGAGGTAACAGCGCTCTTTCCCCATGCCTCGTTCAATCCCCGGTGGCTAATGGACGCTTCTCATTATGCAGATTGGGCAGGTGAGGCTTCAAACGCTTTTAAGATCCCGATCGAACGGCTCTGCGATCTTGCTTCGAGATCTGCCAAATATAACATCGTATCTGTGTTTAATTGCCGGGACATCGTTGACGCACGCCCTCGATATTTCGTTTTCTCCTCTCCTCTTTTTTAATTCTTTAATCAAGACACGAAAAGTATCGTGGAAGAGAGGTGGTAGAAGAAGGAGAGGAAAGGTAAGACAATAGGCGAGGAACAGGTGATTTCGAGCGGTTCGTTTCAGATTTCGATCAACCGATCGATGAAGTTCGTGTAACGAAGTTATAAACTGCAGGAAGAAAATAAAGAGATAAAGGCTGGAAGGATGACGGTGGTTCGTTGACGGGCCTGTTTATTGCAGAATCATTGCGGCGATTGTTTGAAGACCTTGAAACGTTTCACGCTGTCTGTTACTCGATTACGATGATTAAGATTTCCCTCGCTGTCAACGAACATTCGGTTTTGCTTGTCTTACGAACTCGTTGTTGGCTTTTCATTTGGTTCTAATGTGATTAGGTCTTCTATACGTGTATCATATGTACATGCGTGTAACGAGACCATAAAATTGGCCAAGTTATTGTCCAAGTTCGAAACGTCTAAACAATTAGACAGATAGCTGATAAGGTGAAGACTCAAAACGCTAGTCAAAGTGGTACGAAATAGATTTTAATTGTAATTTGATTTTTAGTTATTGTTGATAATGACTTGCTCCAATGTCTTTATGCTCCATTTCATGGGACTACAAAAATGATCTGGAACTGTACGTGTCTAAAATTTTGGACGTTATATGAAACCTATACGTAAATGTTTCAAATATTAAACGTAAACTATCGTTAAATACAGTTATCGAGTTGAAACTGTAACCAATGAAGAAGCGATTTCAGAGCTATCAGTATCCACACGATTAACTCCAAAAGAGAAAGTTGCAACGATCAACGAAACAAATTCGGAAAACCAAACAGAATCGGAATAATCCTACGGTAATCCAGCATCGCGTCGCAAAATGCGGAACAAATAGCACATCCGTACCGGTGTGGGAAGAACAGAGATGGAAGAAATAATAAAGCGAAACGAATTACCGCATAACCGAAAGGCGAGCTATATTTAGCAACGGAATCAGAAATTTAATCAACCGGCGTCACTCAAAATTACCAACGCCGTTTAATCGATTTCGTTCCCCAGTTACGACAATACGACGTTCCTCTTTCTTTTTTTTTTCTACCTTCAAGCGAGAAAGAATTTCGGTAAATGTCGTCCGATAACATCGAACCAGCTGAAAGAACGTTAATTTGTTATTCGTTCTCCTTTCATTTTTCCCTAGACTTTCGCAGAAATAAACAGCAACGACGTCACAGTCGTCCCATACTGGAAATAAAGTAATAAAGCGTATAAAGTAATCGAGCGTCCGTCACAACCTAATGTCCGTCGACCTCTCGAGTTAGCCCGGTCACGCGGCGCGTATAATGGCCAAGACGTGGCCGTGATAAATTGCCACACACGCGGCACGCCGGGGCCACGGCTTAATGTTGGGCCAACGTCTGGTAAACCTAGCTCGATTCTCGTTCGAACGCTTTTCACCGCGTTTCAAGAATCCCGCGTGTCCACGCGAACGCAGACGTAGTAATGCACAGGCTGATTAACGTGACCAATGCTATTGACAGTTCCAATAAATTACCACCGCGTCGACCGCGGCGCCGTATCAGCTCGCGGGATTTCGATCGCGTTTACACATCCCGAGAGGGTGAGAGTAGTTGCTTCGTCGATTGTTTGCCAATACTCGCGGTGGTATCGATTGATTTCCGTCTCCAGATTTCTGCCACGTGACTTTATTTCTCTCTCTGCTTCTGCCTCTTCCTTCTTTCTTTACCTTTCTCTCACCTTCCCTTTGAATCAGTTGGAATTAGTTATTTAAAATTAGCCGAAATCTTTTAATTTGTCAACAGTCTATGTAATTCTTGTAACAGCTAAATATCTGTAAAAAGAGCTCAGAACTGGAAGCTTCTCCTTTTTCTTTCGAAGTTTGCCATATCTTTTCCTTAGCATGCAATAACAAGAGAACAAATAAAAAAAATAGTATGCACAATTTTCTTCGTTTTACTTGTAAAATTCATCGATGTATAATCGTTCCTTTGCCGTGAATTATCAGACGAAGGTAACCAACGATCGAATTCGAGCAAAGGGCCGCTGGTTATTACTCCATTGCTGTCGTTCCAGTTATTGCCGAGTATCTGTTAGAGTTTTGCGTATAATACGAGGCAACTAGCTGGAGCGACCGAGCGGCAAGAAGGGGAAGGTTTGGTCGGCACTCTACAAGTCGAGAGCTGCCTTTGACTGGTCGTTGTAATACAACGGCAATTAGCAGTAAACCTAGCCCTCGCAAGCCGGGCTTTTACCCCATGCATTTCATAGTGTTTGCGTCGCCTCGTCAACAACCACATACGGAGAGGTTTAAGTCTTGCTTAACTCGACAATAAGCAATTAAATATTTTCCGCCAACCGCTTGAATTATTTCGATCACGATTGAGATACCTAATTTTGATAGCGATACCTTCAAAAACATAATTTGATTCGATTAATTAAATAGATGACGATTTGCATTGCAGGATGCTTATTGGCAGATTTTCTACTTCTATATTAAAATAAACAAATTCTTTTTGTCTCTGCAATTTTTAAAGGAAAATATACCCATATCTTTTTCTAATTTTCGCACGATAAATCATCGGTTTCTTCACAACGCCATTACTTCCCTTCACCACGAGTAATTAAACCATTCACACTGTCAACGAATCCATCGTTACAACGTTTACATCGTACCACGTGGTCAACACGTGTACCGTCGCCTCTCAAGAGTTCCATCTTACTCGACAGAAGATTTTCCTACCGATAAATCGTTCCCTAATAAACTCTTACCGTCTCTAATTAGTACGTTCGTCTACATTTTAACGACTTTGAGTATTCTTCTCCGCTAACGACGCGTAATAACGCGATTCACGCTAATACGTCAACGAATTATGAATCTCATTTTCCCTTTCGTTCTCTCCCTGTGAGTAGACGAAATAGACTAAAGAGAATAGCAACAGAATATGCCATGCAGCCAGAGGAGCGAAGAGGAGAAACGCGAGAAAAGAGGGAAGTGAGAAAAAATGATTAATTTTCGTTTAATTTCATAGTTTCGAAGTAGAAAACTTTTTTATTCTGATGCTGCGCTTTAACGACAGAAAAATACACATTTAAATTTTTAATAGCGGAATAGGATACGTTAAAACGTGTTTAATAACTTCTTGGAGGATTTATAAAATTTATTTATCGATGAAGTACCGTGACATACGATTGTTCGTCACTATGTTCCTGACCAACGATCATTTGAAACGATTAAGAATTGCTGGTGTTTGTTTCGTAATTTTTATCTTTCAGCATAGTGAGTAATCTTAAGTAGAAGAATAATTGTAAGAGCACAGTTTGTACTTATCAGTGCACTGAAGTAGTGAGACAATTACAATGTAACATTTGATAAGGAAACATTGAAGTTTCGAACTAAAGATATCCATTGAGTAAAGATACGTAATGGAGATATATTACGTATCGGACAATCGTAATAAGAATAATTACTAACTGCAATATTCTACGAATCTTATCTTTCTCGTAACATTTAAAACAGCGTTGAAGATATCTTTTATTTCAGGACCTATAATTTTCATAAATGAGAAGTAATAAAATTATATAGAAATATATAGAAATTATTTAAATTAAACATGCAATATATCGAAGAATCTCGGCGTGTTTAAAGTTTCATTTTAAAAAGCGACATTTCATATGCGATTACTATAAATGTTTCAGATTCGTGCTGACATTGTTTGTAGACGTACCTGCAGCTACTAAAGCTGTCGGAGGTACACTTGTAAATCCTCTCCGTGAATCATAATATATCTTCCAGCGTGTTATCCGTATTGTTTAATACATAAGACCTGAAAACACGTCCTTTTACGAGCGTCGAT
Source organism: Bombus vancouverensis nearcticus (assembly GCF_051014615.1). Classification (NCBI taxonomy): domain Eukaryota; kingdom Metazoa; phylum Arthropoda; class Insecta; order Hymenoptera; family Apidae; genus Bombus; species Bombus vancouverensis. The sequence continues at coordinate 5,780,627 of NC_134920.1, forward strand.
CGCCAGCGACATTACAAAAATACACGTTTCCCAGTTACAATTTCATAATACTTTTCCGCCGCTTTTATACATTTTCCTCCATTATCGTCGAATTATCGCAAATACGGTGCCAGAGCTTCTTGCATCGTGCACACTCGTCACAGTCGGAAATGACATTAATGAAGCGGACAATTCGGTTTTTCATCGGACGCGTATTCGCTACATCATCGGGGAAGAGAAGCAAATACGTTTCCACGTTCCGCGGGATTTTCCCGCGAACGATGCTCGCGAAAACATTATTATTTAACAAAAAAAAAAAAAGAAAAAAAAGAAAGAAACGTCGGACGTTAAATATTGGCGGAAAGTCGCGCTGATTCGCAAATCGTTACAATTTTAATTAGAAACGCAGCGCGTATGAATCAATTAACGTCAGAGTGGGGAGGTTTACAGGGTGTTGGGCGAGATATACGGGGGTAGAAGGTGTGGCCTGATAAAAAATAAAAGCAAAATTCGAACTATGCCGCGCGAAACATCGCGGAAATCAAATATATTTATTACGCTGCGTTTCGCGGACGATCGCACGGAATTTTTCCCGTCCGCCCCTCCCGTCCCCCTCGTGTGCCTACAGCCACCCCTAACCCTACCAACCGTCGCGTAATTACTGGATACCGTACACCGAACGCTTTTTCCCGTGCCCCTCCGATTAATTAAAATTCAAATTTTACTTTTACATAATTCGTAATACATTGGCAGCGTATCGCCATATTATTTTTACGTTATGTGGAGAACGTTCGACAACGCATTTGTTTTCTGCCCCGTTCGATACGTTCGTGTAACGCAGATAAAAGTGTACCCCCTGTTATAGATATTTCGAGGGGCTTCGCTGGCAGAGGGTGGGGGATGAGACAGAGCGCGAAACAGTAGGAGGATGGAAAATATGTGGCGAGAGAGACAGACAGAGAGAGAGAGAGAGAGAGAGAGAGAGAGAGAATCAAAAGGTGGAAAGGGTACGAGAGGATGCAAAGAGAAATATCGGTGCATAGCGAGGAGCATAATAGAGATTGAATAAATGAAATAAGAGATGAACAGTAAATATAATTTAACAAATACAGAGCAGATAGAAAGATATAAAATATAGAAAATTAACAAGGGGAACTTAACCTGTTAATCGAGAAATATCTTGTCACTCGAATTGCCTGTCTTTTTGCACAATAACAGGCGAAAATGGCGTAAAAGCGGGTGCCTGATAGATTTTTCCGACAGTAAAGAATCAAAAGGCAAAGAGGCACTTTAGAGATCGTTAGAAGTCTTAAATGAACCTTATACAATCAGAAAACGATAGTTTGCTTCCTAAAATTGCCATTTGCGCGACTCAAAGGAAAATAAGATTTTTCAAAAGTATCAAAAAACCAAGTTTTATCCCGTGGTGTAGGTACCGATTTAAAAACATCGATACATTTTAAGGCGATTATAAAATCTTTATTTTTATTATGATGGAACTAGGTACGTAAAAAACGGTCATTGAAGAAGTAGCAGGAATCCGTAAATGTAACTCAACCTCTTCATTGGAGATGGGAAACGAGCGATAACAGAATCATTTCGTTACAAAATAGTTGGACGAATGGAAAAAAAGATAGAAAAAGAAGATGAACAGAAAATCCGGCGTGCTGTTTGCTAAACAGAGGCAAAGGGGCGCGTCGGTCCATGCATCGGTGTCCTTTATCGAGCGCAAGAGCGGCGCGTTCGAAACTATCGCTTTAAGGCAAGGCAATCGTCCATCGCGACGCTTTGCGCTTTTATTCGCGTCGAACAAACAGTTTTTGTTCTTGCTCGGGCCGATCGAACAGACGCGCGTCGAGTACCCTAATTTTACACCTGCTGTACCAAACATAATCTCAAAATAAAACACAATCGATATCATCCAAAAGGAAAGAACCGAATGATCCATAAACGACCAATAAAGGATATTATTATACAATGAAACGAGCAGAAACTGTTTAGATTTTAACAATCCCACTTTACAATAGTAGCACCGCTGGTCAACAGAAAATAACGTATAATGGTAAAAGACAATTTTCGAAATATTTAAAATCAACTTGGCTTCATAAAGTAGATATACACAAAAACAATTTGTAACTTTTTAAGCTAGTTCTCGTTTTAAGTTAGTTAAGTTCAACGAATTATTTGAAAAAAATTATATGATAATCTTAATTAATCTATGCACCATGTGCGATGAGTTTTTCAGCGAATCTCACGTCTGCAAGCTGCATACTCATTTTTCGCTCCCATTGTATCGCCCATTGTATATTCCCAATGTAAACGATTAGCCAAAATGTCTGCTACTTAACGAACGGCCAGAGAATAATAATGCTGATCGCGAAACGCACTATGGCGCGAAACAACGCCATTAGCAGAATAGACAACGACAATATTCATTTGTAATTGGATTAATTATCGACAACATAATTAATGTAATTGCCGAGTAAATAATTCGAGGCGCGCAGCACCGCGGGTGGACACAGAGTTCGCGCCACAATAAAATATGTAGCCGAGTAATTACGGATTGAACGGCTATTCGATTCTCGATTCTCAACGGGATTTAGAGAACATCCGCGTCGCGGGGGCGTAAACACCCCTCCGTCGAGAATTTGTCCGACCGTTACGGCTGTCAACGGTGATCAAGCGGGGCTATTTATGAGGCGACCAAAAATCTTTTCGCCAGCCAGAAGAACACGCCTCGTTAATAAAACTTTTCTCACGTTGTTCACCTGTCAAGATCAAAAGCGGCCGGATGACACGTATACGGGGCGCCGGTTTAAATAGAAATATCTACTCGGACGCATAACTGGCTGCACATGGCTCGCGAGAAATGAATTTTCAGCATTTAATAATTTTCTAAAATTAACAAAAAAGTGACAGTATGGAAAAGATGGTGCGGGATATTTTAGCCATGTATATATTTACTATTTTATGATTTGTTTTCATGTCGGGAATAGAAAGAAACGATATTAGAATTACAATCCGTTATACTAGGTAGTATTATTTACGTGTCAACGTAAAACATATTTTTAATCGGTAGAGAATGGCAAAAAAATTTGGAACGTGTTGAGAATTGTAGATCCTAATCGTCGAAATAAATATGTAGGACCTTTCATTACACGTAGAAATGATAAAATAAAAAATTGTTTATTTATTTAAACACCTGATTTACAAGAAAGTACATACATTACACAACAACACAAGTACAACAATTACAAGAGCTTCAAACTGGCGCACCACCTATCCGGGTGTACCTCACAACACTTCAATATGTGTACTTCCGAAGGAAGTACGGTAGTTACGTTTTGTTTGCTGTTTATATAGCAACGCACTACTTTTGCGACAACTAGCGAGAAAACGAATATCTTAGAGGCCACCTTGCGGCACATCCATGTACTACAAACGCAAGAGTACTTATTATTTACTACATTAAAGAGCTACATAACGATGCACCACAAGCAGGTAAAAAGTTCCTTTATGTCTCTCATCCCTTTATTAGCATACCCTGCCTTTAGAGTAGTACTTAATAGCACCATCTAATTCATGTTTTCTACCTGTATAGGTTATATTCGCATGTTTTTCGCCATGATTACCGTATTAACTTTTGTGCGGTAATAATATGTAAACGAAGAAATATCGCATATATTGTGATAATACAATAGTAAAAAATTGATTAAAACAACATTGTAAAATATTTCAATCTCTTTCGTAGAATTACAAATAATTGAAATCTATTATTTCGCGAAAATTTTCCAAAGCGAAGCTTTCCAAATCAATCCTTTTCTAGCAATAGTATACTAAGGAATCATGAATTTAATCATGCATAGTAAAACGTTTTATTTTAAATTTGATTATGTAAAAATAAATATATAATATAGTTTTATAACGATACAATGCTAGAAGGCTACGAACTTTATTATCGCATTCAAGGATATTTTAATTTTCTATTTGATTGGAAACAATTCCTCAAATGAAATTTTACAATCCCATTCGATTTCATCCAGTACACGCGCGTCAAAATAGTTCCTTTTATCGAACAACAGGTCAAACCGCCCGCATTCTAGTCTAATAACCTTGATAGAATAGGTCAAAGAAATGCTACGGCAAAGCTCGTCAGAAACGCCTCGTCAGGGAGCGTTGTTTCCTCGTTAGGAAGGAATAAAACATTTCATAATACAATTAGTTGAATTTGCAAGTGTTTCCTGCTTTGTATGCCCATCACTGTACACAGCCGCATCTTTGTCTTTAAAAAAGATAATTTTCAAGTAATAGGTACGAACAAACATCTGCCGCTTCTTTATTTCTTAAATATCTGTGAAAGTCCCTAAAATTTGTCTATATCTATATTCTCTACATATTATTCTCCTATTAGATACAGTACGTAAAACACCACTTATGCGAACATCTACCCTAGTTTTCTCAGGATGCTAAGTAGCATCAAAAGAGAATAAGACCAACGAAATCGGCAAGGAAAAGAAACGAGGAGGACGACGGAGAAGAAGACGACGAAAGAGAAGAAGAAGAATAGGACAAGGGGCGTACGTGTTGGCGGGAAATGGTGATCTAAATAGAAACCTCTTTAGGGGCATAACTCGGCGCACACCGTCTGTGAAAGATGCATAGCTCTCGTAGAGGGGCGTCGTCGGTGTCTTCGTAACCGGGCCTGACGGATAGCGCCGGAAATAGCGAAAAGTACGGCCAAGAGATATCGTTCACCGTGCGGGGATACCGTGAACGTAAAGCATCGTCGAAGGTTAGGTGTCGAGCCGTCTGGGAATCCGAGTGTCGCCCCGATGCGATGATGCGATCTCTCTGTCGCGTGCCACCTAACCATCGCGCCTCGCTCTTCTTCGAACACGTCGAGTTTGATTTCGACACTCGACTTGCGTGCACCAACTATTCCTCCACAGGATTTGGGCACATAATTATCTCTGATAGGATACGATTTAATGAACAAATTACGAAAATGCCATAGAATGGTCTCTTAGTGTTGTTATGATTGTGTACATCACAATATAATTGATGTTCAGATATTAACTATACGTAGTAGAGTAAGTATGTGATGTTTCGCTATTTATAAAGTTTTCCATCGTCAAAGCTACATGAAGATAGAAATAGTAGTATGATTAGTTTTAAATAAGGCACATCGATTAATTGGCATATTAAATTTTGTAACAAAATTCATAATTTATCATTTATAATTTATCGGGACCATAGAAAAATGATAAATATCATTTCCTATCTTTAATTTACATCGCAATAACTACATACTGCAACATCGATTAAAATGCCCACATACTTATTATAATATTCGCTAAATAGTAATACATTTCCAATCGTTTTTACGGCCCTACTTTGGTGTAATTTTAATTACATATCAATTTGGTATTCCACGATATTGCAGGTATCGCGCGCGATATTAGGTTTTCAATTGAATTAAAACAAATGTTAAATACGTGGAAACGATTCGTACAAAAAAATATATGATACGCGTGAAAATCGTTTCTTTCCGGTTTCGCAGAAGGCCAGAATCTTCGCGAAATGACGGCGGCAGGATTACCATGTGCGTAACTATTGTCGATGCACGCGAGTGTCTCCGTATCGGGCGCATCCATCTACCGCGAAAAGGACACACATTATCCGAGTACTTGTATTCCGTGCATTAGCCGGGACAGAGTGCTAATGCAGAAATCTGGTATCGGTTAATTAATAACCGTAAAACTCAAACCCCCGGCTTGTGCACGGCGCCGCGTTATTTGATTTCCTCGAGATACGCTCTCTTTCTCCTCCCTCTCTTTCTCTCTCTTCTCCTCTCCTTTTGCTTCTCGTAGCGGCGTATAACCGCGCGCACAAATGGCATGAAACGCGATGCTTTAAAAACTTGCCGGAATAATAAGTTCCTTTCACGGGTTTTTTAAACCTAATACTTTTTCTCGTAAATGTAACGTTACTTACCGTGCCCTTTGTTCCCGGTTCAGCGAAACGTTTTCATGAATTATACGCGGTACCGGCCGCCCCGTCTTAATTAGCGAATTATTTAATGAAAACAGATCCGCGAGTTTTTTCTGCGTACCTCAGACGTCCGACGAGCCTCTTCGATCGCCCGACCTGACCTATGCTCCGGCTTCTTTTTCACGGATTCTCGACGTGTTAATGCTTTCCTCGGCATCAAGCGTCGCCGTGGTTTGTGCTCCCTCGAGAAGACCATAGTTTTCTTCCGTATCTCTACTTCATAACGTTTGCGATTCCAGTGGATCGATCTTCATCATACAGTAGCTCGTAAAAGGATTTTCCATAGAAAGCAATTTACGTATATGTTATATGTATTATATAAAACATTCGATAAACAAGTTTCGAGTCTCATTAGAGTGCTAATGAAATTTTACGCTGCGTATGACACATATTAATACGTTTATGAAAAGTGTGAACAATTTATCTAAAATTCCATGAAAGTGTTCAACAGCTTCTGTGTATTTACGTTAATGTAGAAGATTATTCGTTCGACAGAGCCATCAGTCGCGATCTAATAATCTGCTGTTGTATTGTTCAAGGAAGAGAGTGTACAAGAATGTAAAAGACGAAGAAAATTTAACCCTTGAACTGTAGGGGTGGGTATTTTATGTCCAAGTCATTTTGACCGCGTTGAGTTTCGCACAAAGGAGCAAGTAGAAAACTTTCCCTTCCCTAGCCTAAAAAAATCATTCGATAAAAGTTTTATGATAATCTTAATCCAAAACATTTGAAGATATCATAATTTTTGGGGATTTTTCTAACAAATGTTACCCACTGAAAAATGCATCGGACACGAAAGTCGAAGTTAGAGTTATAGTTAGAATACAGGTAAAAGCGTTTACAATCTAAGGCTGAACTTCTGCCATTTTGAATTTTCCCGGGAACGGAAGCTGTTTATTAAAATCTTCCGTATTCCGGATGTTCAATCACCGCAGAATAAATTTGGTGAACTGAAACTCGAGGCCGCAAGTTATTATCAAGTTTTCCGACGTATTACGCGTAGTTTGCTATGCCGATATGCTTATTACTGGGACCGATATTTCTACGGTACGAGTGCGTGAACCTCCAATATAAGTCGCAGGGATTCGATAATTTCATCAGATGTAGAGATGATGAAATAAAAAATTTTTTATTTATTTAACACCTGATTTACAAGAAAGAACATAGATTACACAACAACACAAGTACAACAATTACAAGAGCTTCACTGGCGCACCACCACCCGGGTGTACCTCACAACACTTCAGTATGTGTACTTCCGAAGGAAGTACGATAGTTACGTTTTGTTTGCTGTTCATATAGCAACGCGCTACTTTTGCGACAACTAGCGAGAAAACGAATATCTTATAGGCCACCTTGCGGCACATCCATGTACTACAAACGCAAGAGTACTTATTATTTACTACATTAAAGAGCTACATAACGATGCACCACAAGCAGGTAAAAAGTTCCTTTATGTCTCTCATCCCTTTATTAGCATACCCTGCCTTTAGAGTAGTACTTAATAGCACCATCTAATTCATGTTTTCTACCTGTATAGGTTATATTCGCATCATGTTTTTCGCCATGATTACCGTATTAACTTTTGTGCGGTAATAACGTGTAAACGAAGAAATATCGCATATATTGTGATAATACAATAGTAAAAAACTGATTAAAACAACATTGTAAAATATTTCAATCTCTTTCGTAGAATTACAAATAATTGAAATCTATTATTTCGCGAAAATTTTCCAAAGCGAAGCTTTCCAAATCAATCCTTTTCTAGCAATAGTATACTAAGGAATCATGAATTTAATCATGCATAGTGAAACGTTTTATTTTAAATTTGGTTATGTAAAAATAAATATATAATATAGTTTTGTAACGATACAATGCTAGAAGGCTACGAATTTTGTTATCGCATTCAAGGATATTTTAATTTTCTATTTGGTTGGAAACAATTCCTCAAATGAAATGTTACAATTCCATTCGATTTCATCCAATACACGCGCGTTAAAATAGGTCCTTTTATCGAACAACAGGTCAAACCGCCCGTATTCTAGTCTAATAACCTTAATAGAAAGCGGCCAAAGAAATGCTACGTCACAGTTCGTTAGAAACGCCTCCTCAGGGAGCGTTGACTCACGAGTGCGTGGTGCCAAGAAACGGCCAGTGGCAACGCACGACATGAACAGTCGTCGCCGGATGGAAACATTGTCCGACGCATATAATTCATCGGTAACTGGCCGTGACAGACGCCACCTCGGGATGGTGTCTTGGAATTCCTTCCGGGCCGTGTATCGCTAGGATCCACGAAATCCGCTCGTTAAACGGGACTGGTCGATCAACGGTGGTGCCATATGCGAGGCAAACACGAGAGAACTGAGCTTCGTTAGTCGTGGGGAGCTGTCCCTATAATTGTCACCTTAGGTTTGTAGTTACTTCGTCAAACGAGTAACACGTCTCAAGAAACATTAATTTAGAGATGTTTGCAGAAATGAACTTTGAAAATGTATTATTTTTTAGGATGGCTGTCAGTGACATTATTTTACCAATTACGCACAAAGAAATTATGACTGTTAATAAGAATATTATCAGCATTCAAAAACTGTTTTTAACCCTCTGCTTAATCGATATATATACATATTAATTGTATATATGGTATTTTATTCGAGACCTTCAGAAACATTTTCATAAATACAACAAATTCAATTTAATTTAGCTTATTAGCCCAAATTCAAGAGACAAGAAACGTATTTTTAAACCCTACATCATAAAGTAAAAGCTAAAAGAAAGTTAGGAAAGAGTAAAACCTTTCATAATACAATTAGTTGAATTTGCAAGTGTTTCCTTCAGTGTATGCCCATCACTGTACACAGCCGCACCTTTGTTTTTAAAAATGATAATTTTCAAATAATAGTGAAAACGCAGGTATTTCGAAATAAACTCCAGCTTGTCGTCATTTCCCAAGAAACAAAGCTTAAACATACTACGTGCAATAATCGTTACCAGAAGATGAGAACTTTGTTAATGCAAAAGAAAGGAAGGTTGGCCAGAGAAAAACCGAGGATACAGATGCAACCTAATTTATCGGTTAACTTCGATTAACGGACGAACATGTTAATAACCGGAAAATTGCAGAAAGAAACACAGAACGTGGGTAAAGAGAATCAAACGCGACGCGGGCTAGCGGAGCGTAGGGTGTCGTGGGTGACGAGGGTGGCTCTCCGGGAGGAACAGTACGAGTTGTAGGATGAGGGTTAGGAGATGGAGGCGGAGGAGGAGGTGGATAGAAGAGGACGAGGTAGAGCAGTAGATGGAGGTGGAGGAGAGGGTGAACGACGGAGGGATGTCGAGGGGGTGTTGAAGGGGTGGTGTGGGTGAGAGGAGGGCGCGCGGGGCTGCGTCGTAGTTGCACGCACACGAGGACACACTCGCGTGCAGCCCTCGCCTCAGGCTGCGGAGGAGCCTCGCAATTTAACCGGTTCGACATTCGCCTCGAGCTCGTAATTGGCAGGACGAATGAAAGAGCCCCGCGGACGAGGACGAGTGGTCGGGATTAACGATGGCGAATGGATCAGAAATTCTCCGCGAAAATAAAGTAGGTAGCTGGGTTGGTGGTGTGGTATAGGTATAGAGTCCGGGGCCGTAGGTACGAGCCTTTGTTTGTCGTTCGCTCCAATTACCTCCGGCCTCTCCCGGTAGCTTCATAATTAACTCCCACTCATTTAACAAACTTTACTTTTAATGTTTTAAAAATAGTAATTAGCAGTGGCGGCAAGAGAAGAAGAAGGCGGAGGTGGAGGAGGAACGCAGGGGTGGCTGCGGAGCAGGGGGTGGCGGTAGAGAAGCTCGAACAGGAGGAGGTGGAGATGTATGAAGAGCAGGAGGAGGTGGAGGAGGAGGAGGACGACGACGACGACGACGACGAGGAAGAGGAGGAAGCAGGGTGAAAGGGGAGAGAAGAGGGTTCGAAGAGGAGGTAGACGAAGAGAAGGGGGTGACGGTGAAGGGATGCTGGTGGGGACGAAGAGGATGGAAGGAGAGTAGGTAGCAGTGGCGGCGGCGGTGGCGGTGGCAGTGGTGGTGGTGGTAATGCTGGTGGTGGTGATGCGGGGGAGTGTAGAGGGGGTGTAATTAACTATCATGCAACCCCTTCCCAACAGCAGCAGCCGGCGTAGCAAGGAGGTAATTGGACCGGAGTCTTATACGTGTGGAGCTCCGCTAGAGGGAGGAGGGGGGAAGAGGCTGCCAGGATAAAGGGTTGCTTAAAATTGCACACAGTGCTGCATTATGGAACCTCTGACGAGCTTCCAGGGAACGACCGTACGGATGGCGGCGTGGAAATCCATTAACCTCCCCCGCTCCCGCCACCCTACCTCCCCCCGCCCACCCTCCCGCCCTCCTCACCGTCCCCCACCTACTCTCCAGTCGCGAATTAATTGCGATCGTCTAAGGGCGAGTCTTTGCCGGAGTCTGCCCCGACTACCTGTATGGTCGAAGTCGCGATTCAATTTTAGGCGTATCAACTACGACCATAAACAGAGGAAAAATAGTAGACGAACTTGTACTCGGTGTTAGAACCAGTCGAGAAATGCGATCGATCGTGCGAATAAAAGAATCCCTGATTTTACATCCATTTAGATAGAAGAAGATCTTAAACTTTTAATTCTTAAGCTTCTATCCTTTCATTTTTTAAATCATCTAGGATTGAGAGTACTAATTTATAACGATACGGGACGAAGTACACAGTTTCGAATAGGGTATAGAATAGACTTATCAAAGAGATTATGACATTGACAGAAAGTTGAGGTTCTGTTAATCAGGAGTTAAAGGCCTTCGGATGGTCGAGGGTACGCGCGGTGTCGTAAGGGCTTCGCCATAGGGAAGAGAAACCTCATCGGTGCCTACGACTAATCAGCACCAAGACGTCAATATGCTTCCCCTTACCGCGTAGGTAGAGTCGTATTATACGAAACACGTTCTTGCTCTCTCTATAACGACGAGTACAATTCGTGAAACCGACACACAGTTACGATTAAAGAAACGAAAAGGATCTATACATTATGTGCCGAATTATAATCTCAGACTCGTCGAATCCTTCAATCAAGTATAAAGGAAAGTGATCACAAGTGTTTGATCACGTAGTTCCGTTAGAATTTCCTTTGCATTCCGACAGCTGATCGAACCGGGTTAAAAGGGGGTTAAATTCGACAAGAACTCGAAGCCGGTAATTCCACGAACGTGCCAAAAGCGTGGCTTCACCTTCCGGAAGCGACTTGCCAGATTAAGACGCCTTAACCACGCCACCGGCTGAGAACCGCCGATTCGCGGGGCATAATTAACGAAATTCATTATCCCTGGCCGAAACTAATTTTGTAACGTCTCCCGTGCGCCGCGACGGTCCCTTAATCGCGAAAAACCGTGAAATTTAATTAAATTTAGGAACGCGAAAGTGAACGAGCCAGGACGTGGGGATAGGGAAGGAACGACGGTGGTCGATGCTAATAACGTTCTTGTCGTGCCATAAAGGTATTAAACCGCTGAAAATGACGATGTTCCAGATTATCGCGCGAGAGGAGATCCTTCGGGGATCGATTCTTCGGTTTCTTCGATGGCCAGCATTCTTTTTCTCTTTCCTCTTATATTTCTTTTTTCCAACGCTAAACGATAATCGACACTTTGGAAGAAATGCCAGGCTTCCCGAAGGGATAGACGTGCACACACAGGGTCTTGAAGAAATTACGATAAAATAATTACACGGTAGATCGTCGAATAGATTCGACGGATACCAACAATCTGATCGAATAATTAACGAGAAAGGAGAACAAACCCTCTCGGGACACGCGACCCGCATTAAGATTTCAAGCGGGCGAGGGATTTACTCCGGTCGATCCAACGACGTTATAAAGAGAAACGCGATTAATCCTATACACCGTCACAATAAAAGTGGCAATAAAATCTCCGGGACCCGGTGGAAGATACAGCCGGCTGCCGTGGCGGGGCGGAGAAGGGTGGGAGGAATTCAGGTTATAATACCGGACGACGAGATACGGTTCGCGATATTACAAGAAATTGGAACAGCATTACCCTCCTTCGTAAACGTAACGATATTATATCAGAATTATTGCTGCCTCGGTGCCGCTATTGCGTTAGTCGCCCGCCGGTATCCGTGTATTAAACTCTTCGTCCCCGTGATTCCTGTTCGTTTAATTGAAGTCAATTTCTAATTAAATAATTTTATCGAAGAACGCTCTTCCGTTGAACCGGGCCAACAAAGTGGAGGCCGGTGGATAGAAATGGGAGTGGGAACGCGGACGGTAGAATGGGAGGTGAACCAATTAATATAGCGGCGCTCACCGATAGTTCACCCGCAAGGTTGCACGATTTCACGATATCATTAACCGTTGACACTTCGTTAATAGCGAAACCCACGATTCCCGTCCGATTCGATACGCGATACGTCGTCGAACGAACGCCGTGCCGGGACAATCGTTGAATAATAGACTTTAATAACGATCTTTCATGACTGGATAGTCCGCGGTTGTCGTGGCAAGGATGGATAATGAACATCGAAAAAGATTCGGCCATACCGCGGCACGAGGATCGAAGTCTCGAAATATTTGTAGCCGAGCCTAACATTTTCTTTTCGCGAAGCATCGTTTAAGACGTTGCAATACCAACACTGCCGGTATAATGTTCCGGCGATTTTGCTCTTATTGGGATGCCATCGAGTCGTTCCACTCTCTCCATTCCCTCTCTTTCTCTCCTGTGCCTCGCTGCACACCTCCACCTTCCCTCGTTTCCATTCCATCCACATTTTGTCCGTCTTCCTCCCACGACATTAGTCCCTCTTTATCCCGGTTCCCTTTCTTCGTTCCTACCACCTTGTCGTCGTCGTCGTCGTAGTCGTCGTCTTCGTAGTCGGTCGTTTCTGTTCAGTCCTATCCTTTTTCCTCCCGAATAATCCTCTCGTCCTTCTCCAGCCTTTCCCGCGCTCCTTTCGACAACAACATTTTATCCTTCTCGCGGAAGGAGACAGGCTGAGATTCACAGAGGCGTATGTCCCTTCTTCGCTCGCTTCCCACCCTAGTCAGACCGGTGAAGTTTCCATGGTTCTTCCTTGTTCCTTCGTGTGTGCCACCACACAATTACAGAAACGACTCTGTTAACTCTTGTGCCCTTTCGCCTCGTTCCTCCTCACGGGCAAGCATTAACCTAACGTAACCTCGGCGCCGGGATTTTCTCCTCCGGAGTATTTTCGTCCGTGATAAAATTCCTTTCCCTCTTCTCTTCCTCAGCCGCGGCTCGCGTATTTCTTTTAAGGTTAATTCAATTGCGCCCGTGCCGCGGCACGCCGTCGAGGACCAGCATCGCCTCCATCTTAACCAGTTTCGCTTTCGGTTAAACACCGATTCCACGGTGAAACCTTACTAATTGCCACTGTTTTCCGTATTTTATTTGGCCAAGAAAAATCGCCAGATAACAAGATTCCGTGATATTCGATCTTCGATTATGTAGATAAAGCATATGTAATAGGATATTCTATGTGCGTAGATTTTTATGTATTTACGATATGTTTGATACGATTTTATACGAAATTATAATTTAATATGAAACACATGTTTTTCTAATTGCGTTCATAAAAATATAAATTTGTATAAAAAATCTACGCTCTAATTATGGATGAGAGAGTAGAATGTCTTTGAGATAGACCCATTAGATATGCTCTTTTACTCTCGTTAAATAAATTCTTCGCTCTTGTTGGGACTTACAATTCTTCGAAATTTCGAGGTCGGAGAATCAGCACAAGCAGATTCGTAGGGGCGTGACGCGTAACGGGAACCAGAATTTCTAAAGACCATCGCAGGTCCTCATCACTAATCCATCGTCCAATCTCCATTTCTATGGCGGCAGAATCAATAGACGGCGAATGGTATACTAAACTTACAAACACCTGCAAGAAACAGGTAGATTCTCCTCGAGGTAAAAATATCAATTTTACATTCCCGTGGTCCCGTAGCAGAATCGTTCGAGCAGAAATTATTAATGAAGACATTTCGAGGGTAGTTCGTGCTTTGCGTTCCCTTCCTCGTGTTATTCGCGAGCTCTTTCGCGCTCGTACACACTCTCACCCGCGTAAAAACGCACGTACACGCACACATACACGCCCATACAAGAAGAACGCGAGCATCTCGTACAGCAGAGGCCATAAGATCGGACTTCCACGAAGCCGCGTTTCCTAATTAATTAAAGTAATTAAGAGCCGGCCGAGTTATTGCTCGGACGTCCGCGCGATGCCACATCACGCTCGCTATTATGAACCGCGTAACGAACGTGGCCGCCTCGTCCTTCTCGTGCTTATACCGGGTGTCCCGATTTACAAGATCTGCTCCAGTGACTTTTACAACCGCGAGAAACGCAGCCGTCGCATCGTCGTACGGGTTTACGATCGCGGCCTGAAAAATTGTTTAATCGTTGTGCCACTCTTTTTGCTGGATGGCGGCTCGGTGAAAAATGATCTTCGATTGATTCAACGGGGTGGGAGTAGATTGTGGCTTTCGTTGAAAGAAAGCAGGAAACATTCTTGAAAAGTGAAATATTTTTATGGAATACGGCATAGATTGTTTGAAAAATAAACCGGTAAATGGAGAATGGGCTGACTTTCAAAGATATCTAGATAAAAATAGATAAAGATATTCAGACAAATATTCAATTTTCTGAACTGAATGACGGCCAACGATCCCAGTTTCAAAGGACACACCAAGAACCTAGTATACATTGAGTTTAACAGTTCAAAGAACTGTGCAAAATAACTTACTCTGTTTTCTGTCGAAGGTAAATAGCCAAAACTCACATTCAACAACAAAAAGGGAAGAATATTTTCAACAACCAAGAACCAGAAAAAAAAGGAACAAGTGGCTAATGAACCTGGTAAATCGACAGAAAGGCAGGATAATTATTTGACTGAGAGGGGAATCGGTTTGACGTGGTCCCAATTCATCGACAGCAGTGTATGTACATACATAGGGATCAAAAATACTAGCACGATGTCCAACGTATTACGCTACAGATACGCGATCTCTAATCCCTACTCGAACAAAATCGTCCGAGCCGTGTTCCATCCTCGATCTGCGTCGGTAGACGTGATACAAAATATGAATTTTTTTCTCTCTGCTTTCTACCTTTTCCAACGAATCTACTCAAATAATTCCTACGTTATTATATCCGCTTTTCGGACTCGGCTCGTCGACCAGATACAAACCGTTCCTCCTAGTCGAGTGGGTTTAACAGCTCGCCCGTTGGAAACGGAGCCCTCTACAGACGTACGTACGTACACCAGATCCAACTAGGGTTGCAAAGGAAAGAAGAAGTCAGGTGGCTGAACACATATGTGTACACGAGCCGTCCATATACATGCGTGTAGACACGCGAGCAGCCCGGATGCACGTTTAATATTTGAGAGGATTTAAATTCGGACGTTGGACGTCCGGACGAATTTCAGTTGGATCGTTTAAAGGCAGGGCCGCCGTCAGGTCCTCGTGAATGATTAAAAAGGCTTGGTCCTGGAAAGGAGCGGGGCAAGCCTGCGTCTTGGCGAGACTTTTCCTCCGGAATTGTCTCTACGTGTAAACTGTATACCGGGGCGAAATATCGGCCGGCCGACTTTCCGTCCCGTGCTCGCGTATAAATAGAGAATTTTTTTCTTTTTTTTCTCAACGGATGAAGCAACGATACCTGGCGTCCCACGGCTTACTTTACGGCCAGAAGGGACTGTAAACTCGACGCACGAGTCCCGTCGAAACGGCGACGAGAGAGCTTGCAGAGGAAGTTGCAGCTTCACGTTTCACGAAGCTTCGGATCGAACCCTTTTGGCCGAACGTTTGGCAAGACTTGGAATTACCGACGATGGATTCCGAGTTGAATTTTTTATTCCTTGTTGCTGATGGTTTTGATATTTTTCTGGCTATTCGTCGACGAAGTTTGATAGTACAGAGGGTGATACAGAGAAATCGTTGCCTAAAAATTGACCGTAACTCGTTTGTATATCCACGAGATCGTTAGAAAGTAATCCCCGCCGTATCTTCTGTATTTCGTCGTTTTTGGAGATACGTCGATTAGAGCAGGAGTTTGAAGTAATTTCAAAGGTTTCATCTGTATCTCGTATCGGTAGTTTATAAAAAAGAGAAAAAGAAATTGAAACATAAATATGGAAAACGGTGATGAAAAATTGCTTTTTTCATACGGGACGGTTATCTCTTTTTTTCAGATTCTGATAGACGTCAGCGATCACTTGGAGAGGCGCCTATCGCGTCGGCGCGGCGCGGCGTTACGATTGAAAAATAAATCCACAAGTCGGGCACGTTGAAAACGTTTTGATGTTTTACAAACACGGGTATGCATAAGCTTTCAAAACAGTCTTTAGTTCGCTTGGCAACGTTCAAAGGGGCTCAAACGATTTCCCAGAGCAAAGAGTTAATCGTCCGGAAACGTTCACGTTTTCTTTTTCCGTTTCGAAGCGATAATTACTAAGAGAAACGGTTTTAATTAAATCAATATCAGAAGCGTTTGCAATTGGGAATCGGCGGAAGACACGAAAGTGCTTTAAATAATCGGCAACAGACTGAAAATATCCAACGACCAGGAACAGCGATAGAGAGCACAAATGTAGCCGATAATCAACATATTAAACGGCAACGAAGCGTTAATTATTAATTCTAATTTTCTCTCAAATATTTAACGTACTTATAGCTCATTAACGCGCATTAAAAACATATATAAATGAGTTATATTAATGCATCGTTCGACGATGTTTGAGAACATCAGTTGTACTAAAATATCGTAATTAATTTATGCACGAACTTCGATAAATGTTTTCGCTGGGCAAATACACCGCGATGAATAATAACGTGAAACCGTGGCTAGCCGGTGAAGATTTAGAGCGACATCACAGATTTCTGTCGTCCCTGTTGTTGCATCGTTTCGTTCGATACGCCCGAACGATATTTCGCCAGTTCTGTTACTCTCACGGAAGGTGATAAAAATGATACAGTTATTTAGAAAACAATTTTTATTTAATTTAGGAAACGCTGTCTTATTCGCAATGTTATCGCAAATATTTCAACATTTTTTCTTTTTATCGGATTTAGCAGGATAAAAATCATCATGTGTATTCTACTTTGCTTCTAATTAGAATATCTGAATGATACTTGCTCTATTTTTCTAACCAATATTGCTTCCCACGAAATACACGCGGTATGATTAATGATTTTTCACCAGAATCACTGCATATTCATGTAAATATACGAACAAAGATGAAACGCTGCTTTTCAAATTTGTATGTTTCCGGTACGAGCGTAAAGAAACGTCGCGTAAAAAAAAAGAAGAAAGAGAACAAGTGAAGAATGTTATACGGGAGAAAAGGAGAACGTACAAGATCCGTATGGGGTCTACTGGTGAATGGGTAGTATTATGAAGAGGAGAGCGAGAGTCGAGCAACAGTGGACCCCTTTCAGTAATTCGACTCTGTCCACAAATCGCGAAATTATGTACGCTGAAAACAATTGCCGCTTGAAAGCGAACCGATGAATATTTATAAGGGGTCTCAGAAGTCTTAGACGAAACAATAACCGTAACTCGAGAAGTCCGCCAAGTAAAAAGTACGGGCTAACAAACACGCTGTTTAATGCTCTTTTCAGTCCATGGTTAAAGACTATTCTAAACGCTGCCACTGTTTATGGATAGAGAAATTCAGCTGGCGCCAAATGGAATAACGAAAGTACAGTTCACATGTTCCTTTATAGAAAATAATCTGGCAAATGCGGTAGTAACTTTCGAATGAGATAATGACTCACGACCTTTAACAGTAAAGGTATTTCTACTAAGAATGGGAAAGAAACTAGAACCTTCGTTAGCTCTTGCAAAATTCCTGATATTGGTTATATAGCAAATGGAAAAGGTCCTTTGTTTCTCGACATTGTATTACACTTAAATAACAATATCTGCTCTAAGATGTTAGATTTCCAATTTTTCACTGAAATAATACAATTACATAATTAGAGAAAAAAAATCTTCCGACGTGGATATGACTTATTCGATCGTGAAAATTTAGCTACCCTATTTATCCGGATTATAAACTTCAACAGAAGCGTACCTCAAACAAGCTTAATTCTTTTTTCATCGATATTAACATAATCGCAAAAATCTTCAACCAAAATCTTCGATCCTCTTCAACCAAAATCTTCCGCAAGAAACCCTCTAAGCATTAATAAACGCACTTTAACAACCCCACAAAACTCCAACACCTACCCCTAGATTCATCTTCGCAGCTAACCTACCCTCCAAAGATACTTCACCAAGTTGGCCAAAAACCAAAGACAAACACCTAGTCCCACCCCCGGCAAAAAAGCAACCCCAATCACGGGTTCAAGTTCGCGCGCGGAAACACCAGCGAACCATCGGCCGTACACGATTGCGCGGCGTGACGTGCTTTCCGATGTGTACATACACTGTTTTTTCATTTTTTTTTACGCGTCACCCCTGGCTCGTGACGCACCCACACCCTTGTCACAAAATCCCCGAAATCCCCGAAATTCGCAGCAGGCCGGGCAAATATAAATAACGGAATGATAATGAATCAAATCGTACGTGAAAAACCAATAAGTTATTGGTCGGCTGGCGCGAATGATTGGCCACGCGCTATACCTGCACGCCTCTCGATTCCGCGATGCAGGTCGAAGCATTGGCCGCGTTTCTCCGCCGTTTCTCTCTGCATACACACACGCGTGAACCACCCCTATTCTACGCGAGCCGGCCTCCCTCCTCACCCCCAAAGTGGAGTTTCTCGATCCTCGTTGCGCGGTCGCATCCGGTCTCGCTCTTTTTTTCTGCCGCACAGGTCTCATTCCCCGTTTCGGGCCGGCAACACGAGCGCGATCGGACAACACACATAGTGCATATTTTTCAATTAATTTAAATTACAAAACATCGCGGTAACGGCGCGGCGGCCCGCCGTACGCCCCCGCGACACCATCCGACCCCTTCCTCTTCCTCGGCTATCCTCTACCCCTCACGGACATTTCGCCGCCGCTCTTCACCCTCGTCCAATATCCGTACGAGCATAAACGCCGGACGCGTACACGCGCGTGCACACCATCCCGGTGTCACGCAACGCACGTACGTCTACCGTGGCTACGTAATCATTTTTATTTTCCTGCGTGTCCCTGTTTCTTTTTTTCTTTCTTTTTTCAGTTTGTTGTTTTTCGATTTTTTCCCCTTTTTCAGCCGATTTTTCGAGCTTGAAAGTTAGCTACTTTGATGGAGAATTTCTGATGAAGTTCTTACGGTCGTTCTTCTTGGTTTCAGTATTTTTTTAGGTGACCGTGACTGTTAATGATTAGTATCTTGTAATAGATATCGAAGTATAGTTCCGAAGTATAATGTGTCTGTATTTGAACGTACGTACGTTGTAGAAAATAGAATATACAGTGACGGGGAAAAGCAAGTTTAATGTTGAAACATAATCTTCTGTTGTAAAATTATGCTATTTTCTGCGGCGTTTGTCTCCTCAAATTTCTTTTACCTTCCATTGTATAACAATATACTCATTGCACTGCATGATGCCTAAAAGAAGAAGAAACGAAACGAAGGTACTAATCATTACGTCTTAACAAACAAACACAATAGTGGCGGCTACCTACCAAATTTATAACCATTTAAGTTGTATATTTACCGAATGTCCACCTGGACAAATTGTAAAATACAAATTAAATAATAAAAAAGAAAATTTAGTTGTATGGTTATGCCTTTTTTCTATTTCGAAACACGACAATGTTCGTACAATTGAATCTCATTGACATTTCGTGACTGCGTTCATACTTGCTGTTTATTTTAACAATATGCATATGAGAAGGTAGTTTTTGAGTAATAACGGATAATTCTATTTACACTGTCTGGCGTCTTGGCAAATTTTTTATCGCGTTCCTTTATGGATGAATAAAGCTTTGTGATAAAAATTTCCTCATAAGAATACGTGATTTCTCTCCTTATTATACCCGGCGTTCATAGCGTCCCATCTTCCAAGAAGACGTTACGCTGTTGCACACCATCCTACGAAGAAGATATCCTACGCTCGAACTCGAATTTACCTCACAATTTCTCCATCGAAAATTTATTTCTATCCTACGGAGTCGATCCTGCCCCCTCGGGATCCACGTCGACTCCTGAGAGTCTCTTAAGTAGTTCGAAGGTGTTGAAACGTTCTTGAATAAATAGGGGTCGTCTTCGTGACCCCGCTCGAATGGCAAATCGGCAGCCCTGGCACGAAACAGGCGTGTCCACGCGATCCAACAGTCGACTTATAAATCGGTCTAAACGCTCGCGTTGCAAGTCCCTGATCGAAGAAAGAATACACGTCTCTCTTCGCGATTTCCTTCCAATTGCGTTGACTTATTTTTTCAGTCGGGTTTATCACGCTGGTGGTTCGCTGCGACAGCAGTTGAAGAGTGTTTTTCAAAAGAATGGTCAAGTAAATTTGTTAGAAATAAGATCGAAATAAGGTAAATTTCAGAGATTATGAAATTTTCATGAATATGAATGACTTTTAGGTAAAGTTATCAGCGAAAAGATTCTCGTATACAATATAATATTTTGCAAAGATTAAATGTTACGTGGTATGGTATATCAATCGAGACTACAAGGGCAAAATATAGAAAAATCGCATAGTAATCAACGTGTTAAAGAGATTTTATTCGTACGTTCTTCGATTTATTCATAAGGGGCGATAGAACAAACGAGAGATTCGTATCGGTTTCCAGTCTCATTCGAGATTCAGACTCGCTCTAATTTCCTCAGTTCCTACTCCCATTAGTCTCCCTCGTTCGCATGACGAACGTATACAAATTGCTTCCCGAACGAACGGAACGATAAGGAGGGTGGAAAAGATGGCCATAGACGGGGGGTCGACGCGAGTCACTTTTTTTACGATCGACCACAGGGAGAATAACATTACGGACGTCATGACTGGTCGAAGGCCCGTTAAATCCTTCGCAAACTTATCTCCGAAACTTCAAAGTATCCGTAGTAGTCTATGAATCAAAATTATAGTAAATTGTAGAGAGGGTGGTAAGGGGGGTGGGAAAGTGAAATGATCACGATCATCGCAATCGTACATTAGCATAAAGGAAAAACAGACTCGTAAAACAATTCGGCTGCTGTCACTTCTGTTACCATGGAAATCGCACGTTGCGCTCCTCTGACACTTCCCGTTTCGATGGATGAATACCGATGCATGCAAAAAAAAAAAAAGAAAACCATGAAATACAATTTAGATTGGATATAGCGACAGTTTGTTAGGAATAGAATTAATTATCACGCTTAGGTAAGAGAAATTGGGAGAAGCGAATGGTCAATTAGAAGAAAGTACGATCATTTTAATTCGAAAATATTAGGTTGTCCGAAAAGAATAAAAGTGGGGTTTGTGGAGGAATTAGGACGACAGAAAGGTTTCTAAGATATGCAGACAATTAAGACATTCAAGATGAGCGTAGTTGAAGAAGACTGTCCTCTATAGTTGAGTGATTTCTATGTTAATCGTTTTATTATCGAGAGGTGAAAGGTACTATGAACAACCATGTATTTCTTGCTTCAAAATTTACCATACATAAAGTATGTATTGACTAATATATAGATGACAGCGTATTGGGTTGTCCGAAAAGTTTCTTTCGCTTTATGAGGAAATGATAGACGCACAACATTTTTTGTTTTATATTATTTTGTCGAATTATTTACGATCCATTTTGTTCTGTTGCGATAAACACCGCGACATTTCACAGACTTGGTTTCTCGTTTGTATGAAGCTGCTTTGTTGTAAAAAACGCGTTTGCGAAAGAAAGACACTTTCCGGACAACCAAATATTATAATCCTCTTCTTTATTATTTCTCCTCTTCTCTTCCAATTCTTCACTTCACTTCTCTCCCATCGTTTATATGTTATATTAATCCCATTAAAAAGATATATTCAACTGGCAGATTCGACAGATTCGACGAATTATATACCAGCAGATAATAAGGAACGTGTGGTATAGTTAGGCAGTAGCCGGTGTTTTTACAGCGGTTACTCGACGAGGAGCCCTCGTTAATAATGCATATAAATTTATATTAAGCTTTTGTCCGCGTACAGTGTGCACGAACAGAGGCATGTAACGTTGAGTTATGCTGACGCGCGTTGCTCATTTCCCTTAATTACGATATTGCTTATGTGCGCCGACGCAAAGACAAAGAGCACTTTCAAAAATGGGATTAAAATTTAAAGTTATGCCGGGCGTAATTACACGCGAGATGAACGGGAACATTTGGAGGCCGGCTGTGAAAAACACCGCTGTCTATTAATAAGCGAGATACAGCCTGCCGGAATTTCGCGGTATTCTGTCTCATTACCGCTATTAACCTCCAACGTGCGCGAAGAATTCGATTCGCTTTATTAGCCAAGTCGAAAATGAACACTTGGACCAGGCAATAGCGTTCATTAGCTATGAATTATAAACTGCGAATGGGAAATTTGTGATTGCGATGATTGATAGGTTGATTTACATTTAAATTGATTTTGGTCTTCGAACGTTTGTTTCATCAAGAGCGCGCGAATTCAAGTTTATTTGCAATAAACACGGACTAGAAAGGAAAACGAGCATCGTAGATTCTGCGACGATAACTTTCAATTATTCGAATGCTCCGTTACTTAGTGGAAATAATAAATCCATGCACGTTTATATAAACCCCAATGATAACATAAAAGTGAAAAGTAAATACGTTAGGTTTAATTGTCTATTCTGCTTCAAAACGATAGAAACAAGCTAATAAAAAGTAATAAATCTAAACAGTGCCTATTACGAAATACCAATGCGCGATCATCGTATCGCTTCTCCTTTCAAATATTACACAAACGACATCTAATCCAACCCATACCGAACCAGCAATCTACATTTCTCCTCAAAGCCCGTCCCTACATTTTCCCTCAAATGCCCAAACACGAAAATCGCGAAAGAAAACATTTGGTTGGTAAAAAAATCCGCGTGCGCAGCGATACGAGAACGAAACAAAAAGGTTGGAGCGGTAACGAAATTCGGCGAAGCCCGATTTGCCACACCTCCTCCTTACGATCTCCTTTCAAACCCACCCCTTTTTCTTTCTCCAAGAATAAATCGGCGATCGACCTTTAACCCGGTGCCATCCGATAATTTAGCTGTATCTGGTGACTCGTCTAGAAGCGCGAGGGTTGATCTGGCACAGGCAGAGAGAAGGAGAGACAGAAAGCGCGCGAGCCACCCCCTGCCGAGGGCGGAAGTCAAAAAATCGTCCCCACAAATCACCGCGCACAATGGCCCCGATTGTGTACGCTACTGCGCTCACCCCCCGGCCCTTCTAACCCCTAACTAACTATCCTGCTGTAGTTCCGACACAAGAGAGAGGGGGGATGGAAGGGAGAGCCAGCGCCAGTGAAGGGGTGGTGGACGAGGAGAAGGGTGGCACAGGAGGAGGAAATCTATTGCCGGAAGTGAGTATATTCAGCGGCGGTCTGCGGTGCGTGTATGGAAATTCGAGACCGCCTTCCACGGAAGGGTCCTTCCAAAAAGCCAAAGGGAATCCGCACGCGACGACAATTTCACGATGGAGGAAGGGTAATTCGAAAGAAGAGAAAAAGAAGGATGGCGAAGTCGTTGCTGGCTCTGCGATTTCGACTGGAACGCGAACGCTTGTCTTCGACTACGGTTTGATTAACGATTGATTTGCGGCGGGATCGGTGAATGGTCGGTGATCTGCTGGGAGAAAGATGGCTTGATGGGAAGTGTGTAGGGACGGGATGATGTGACGATGAGGGATATGGTTTCTGGTGGGTTGAGCCGAGTGACGATTTGTCGTTGAAGAAAACGCTGGTGTGGTTAGCTAGCGAGATAGTAAGATTGGTCTACCTGGAACGATATGTAGATCGATATCTTGCGAAGCTTGATTTGATTTCAGAGAACGTTACCAGATAACGTGACACACGTATTTGTGGGGCCATAAATATTGAATATTTAACATTTATTAAGTGCTTAAGATAGTTCAGAAGTTCATACTGTGCGTTAAATTTTGTATTAAATATATCTTTGCAAAAATATTTTTTAATTGTATACATTTTTAGATTTGTTTCAAATGTTATCAATATAATCAGTCAATTGTCTGTGGTTATTACAAAAGGCGATCGAAAGCCAAATAACGAAACTTTCATCACGATTTCGATCCTGCTTGAACTTCGGATCGATGCTCGATCGAAATTATCGAGGTCGAATCGAAGATCCGGCTAGTCGACGCGTGCGAAAAACACGTCGCGAAAGTCTCACAACGTGGCCTCTTCCACGATGATCGCGAAGAGCCATAGCGTTCGTACGAGGCAATTCCAATCAGGAATTAAGTCTCGGCCTATCGGAGATTGCGATGCGGATAGTATTCTCTCTTCATATAGAGTGTCCTGGCAATCGTAGCACAATCGACAAAGGGGAGATTCTACGTGGAAAAGTAAATTGAAAGTATGGAGTAACATTTTTTCATACGCGCCTTCGTCGCATATGTGAATTTGCATGATTAATTACAGAATTATCGCTATCAATATGTAATTAACAACCGGGTATGAGTATCAAGAGGTTATTCTACATGCGAAAATACGCCGGAAGCGTAGAATAAATTTCCAAGAAAAAATGTTACTGTCCACTTTCCACTCATTTTCACACGTAGAATCGCCCTCTTACAGTCACCGACTGTATTATGACCAATGGAACACCCCGTATATATTTCCTTCCTTTACCTATCTGAATACGCTTCGTCTTGCTTCGAACGTTTCTCTGTTCGCTGCAACGCGTGTGTTGCTGGATAAAAACGTGAAGGTGTAGGTGAGGTTGCAGGGGAAGGGAGGGGAACGTTGGAGGTGGTGGGACGCCGTTGTCTGATTCATATAATGAAATGTCTGTGAGATGATGAGCTTCGAGTTCGGTAAGTATAGCGTTGAGTCGTGGCCCGTGACCTCTGTCGAGCAACAGGGGATGAGAAGGGGAGGAAAGATCGAGGGGAGAACGCGGCGATGATGATGAGGAAGAGCCGAATACTGGAGTCGCGTGCGAGATGCATCTCGCCGGACTTGCACTTGTGTGTTTACCCGCTGATACGCGGAATTGCGCGCCAACACACACGTTTAACCCTACCGAGATGCGCACACTAGGGTAAGTTGCCTTAGGATGTGACAGATAGCGGCTGGTGCGATCCGTCGTCGATGTTGTTCGATGCGTGAATTGTTTCGAACGGAGGATGAGAACGAGCGGATGATAGTAGTCGTGAGATACTATTGAACGATTATCGTGAGCTGTTGGAGGTGACATAAATTGAAATAGATAAATGACAAATAATATATCCATGGAGCGAGTTACAGTGGTATTTTGACGCTTATTATAAAAATATTTTACCAACGTATAGTGTATATTGTAGAAAACTTGTCGATATTTCATTAGTGTCGATGGTCATGTTATTGCGCTAATGAAATTTTAAAATGTATTCATAAAAAATTTCTGTAAACGTACAAACGCAATGTGCATAATATATTGGTGTTTTTCATCGATATTCATTATTCGAAAAATGACTAGAACCGAAAGCTTGAAGCAGAACCGAAGGGACATATAAATCATTATAAAATATTATGGTAGAAGGTACTGCGAACCTATAAAAAATTCTCAAATATCTGAATATTCTCGATTTTTGTTTTCTTTTCCTTAAAATCACATCTTTTATTAAATACTGAATTAATGTCTCTTCTTTGAGGAAAATCTCTAGTAAGAATTATGTAGCTTCTCGTATCTCGGGTCTATAAATCACAAGTACAATTTACAGCGTGATTTATCCACGTTTTGCCTCGTCTTTCGAAGGCCAACTTTTTGCTCAATTTTCCGCCAACATCTTTAGTCAAATTCTTAACCCGTCATCTTCGCTTTTCTATACAAATCGCGCGATCGATCCTCGCTCGAAAATGAAACCTCGAAGTCGCGATCGGTTTAATATGCGCCTAATTAAACGCACCGCGCGATGCCCGCCGATAATCGACTTAATTAATCGTTTCCCGCGGGTAAGCACACTTCGCGCACCAACTCTCGAAAGAATTCCCGGATCCCCGGGAGCATAATTGAAGCTCATTCCTCAACGATGTTATTTGCATAGCTGCGCACGATCGTAAATAAGAAAACATCGAAAGGAAACGATGATAACCGAAAGTGGAGAACGATGCGAAAGGGTCGAAGGTCGCTCTTCCCTCTTTCATCGACGATCTTCGATCTTTCGTTCGCGATCTTCCAGACGAAGTTTTTCGTCTCTCGCTTGGCAATTCTCGGCAATTACGTATCGTGATGTTAATACAAATAATTATTCGTTGTCGCTCTGAGCGAACAGAGATATTATCGTGATTTATAAGGCCGCGTTCCAAGCGGAACCATCGTGGCTTTCTCGACGATTCAACGACTCGATCTACGCTCGAATCGTAAGACACTTAATGGACGCGCGAATCCTGCCACCATGACGCTCTTACTTACTTCTTCGCGAATTACTCTGTTAGTCGTAGTACGAACACAGTTGTAAGTGCTTCTAACGCACTCTCATCACGTCGAATAAACACCGCGGTCAATGAATTTACGTTTCCTTCTTGGTCGAACGCTAATTGATGCATCCAGCTGCCTTGGCTAAACGTTTCAATCCGCTAATGCGGATAGAGGAACAGGATATAGGTAATATAGATTAGCAAATGAGAGGAGTAGTTGTTCGATCAGTATACCAACACTCACACTCATGGTTGTCTATGTATTTGGACTTTTTCCATACTCTATTGGCTCTCGTAATCTTATCGACTTGTTAATTCATCGGCTGTAATTTATGGACTGGCTGTAATATACGCTAGCAATAAATCGACGATTTAAGCGTAACGAAGTTTCCGAATATGAATTTAGTTCTTGATTAGAGGCTAATTGGAAACGAATATAAACTCCGATCAGACTAGAATTAAAACCCATTCACTCTCCGATAATTATAACCGTTTACATCTCGAAACTCGTCCAAACTTTCCTCCCTTCGTGCTGATTTAGCCCTTTCGCAGACTAATCGAATCTCGCAATTCTACATTCGATTAACAATTTTGCCACTGCTTTCGATCGTACAAATTTCAACGCGCGTATCCTCGTACAGAAAATAAAATAAAAGGACGAAAGAAATATTCATTATGACTAATACCAGGAAGAATCCATTGATCTACGTACGAAGAACAGATCGATCGAGCGATTTCGCCGATTATTTGTCGGCGGCACACTTAGGATCGTGGAATATTAACGAATTTCACGGGCACCGAGGCCCCGACCAGCGAAAGTAAATATGGAATTAAGAATTCATGAGAAATCCGTCGGTGGATCGGTCGATTATGGCCGTGCAAACATTTGTATGTCTCAGTGTGAACGTACGCGAACCCGCACGATGTATCTGGGTTAATGTATATTGGACTCACCTGTATGTATACGCATGTTTGCCTGTGTGTACGCGTGCACACGGACATACGATGGAGGATAGGCTAGATGCACGTGTAATCAGTGCTAATGCGTCCCTAATGGTGACTAAATACCAAATCATAGTTTGATGTGCTCCCATCAACGGCGGTCCATCAACGGAGTGTTACACTGGCAAACAAAATCAAACCGGATCGACGCGTGCGGTTGTAAAAACGGCACGCGGCTCCCCGATGCACGCTGGATTATGGAGTAAAATTTGTACGTTCACGGTAAGGCAAATTGCATGTGTTACATATAAAAAAAAAATAAAAAAAGAAGTAAAGTGGCTACTCGTTTGCTCTTACTTTCGGATTTTACGATTTGTTTAGTCGGCAATTATAGCGTGCTGTTTTATTTCACGTAGATTCGCTATTACGTATTTCCATACTAGTTATCCGCTACTGATTTCCTCCGATGTATATTTACTTTTTAAATTCGAAGTCTGAAACTTGGAAATCCAATTAGCCTTTGCATACATTACACTATGTGTATCGCTATTATAAAAAATCGACAATTTTTATAGCGGCTATTTTAACGAATAAACCGCTCGAGATATTTTGAAACATTAATCGACATACACAAACATCGTGGAACATCGAAACACGTTTAATACTACAGATTCGCTGATTACAGTCGAAAAGGATTATCCAGGAAATTTCTAGCAGGTGGAAACTTATCCACAAATTCTTCGCGTTTAAAGCGGAAAGTCCGAGGTCAGCTGTATCGAGCGGTATTTTCGCGTCGTTTAAGAGTCTGGTTTTAATTGAATCGGCTGCGTGTAACACGGGGAACGGGAGGCGATTAAACGGGAACTTAGGCTAAGCTTAATCATTTCTTTTTTCTTTTCCTATCGTCTTCTTCTCGCGCCGTATTCTCTCCGGTTCCCACCGAAAAACGGCGTATCCAGGAGCGTTGTTATTAAACGGAAGGCCATCGGGTCGCCATCCCGCGAGACGTATCGTTCCAATACCGCGTTAACGAGTTCTAATGGGAGTTGGGAACGATAATCGTCGCCGCGGAGCGAGTCAAAGTTTTCTTTCTAATTAAGAAACAAATAACCAGAGTTCACGGTTGGCCCGCTTTCGGGGCGGCTTCGTTAATAAACGCGGCCCCGGTTATTAAACCAGAAAATTAACGTCTGCCTCGTACACGGAGAAATAGAAAGGCGGATATAAAGAAGGGGAACGACAACGAGCAAATGCAGAGAGAGAGAGAGAGAGAGAGAGAGAGAGAGAGGGCGGGAAAGAAGGTCTTGGTGCCACAAAGGAGAAAGGACGATGACGTCATTGACCGATTCGACCATTCATAAGACGGATCCACTATTCTTACGAAATCATCGTGTTTCCATCATGGAAGTTCGTGAACCGTTCGCGTTTCTGTTGTGAACGTCGTCTGCGTTGAAAGATAGAAGCGGATGGAAATTGGAATTTGGAAATTCTTGCAATTGAAATACAACGGTAGCGCTGTTCTTGAAGCGATATTGCAGTCGTAGTCGAATTCTAACGTGAATACTGATAAAGAGCTGGAATTGGGTAAGAAATAAATTATTCAAAATGTTTGATACATAAAAGAAAGATGTTAGAAAATGGCTAATTCTTGCGTAGCTCAGGCACCAAATATATTTATAAGACATCGTTCTGTAGGTTTCAAGGAATTATAACAGCAGAGTTTTCTACTGACGATATGATGGGAAAGTTGTTAAAAAAGCAGTTGAACTACGAAGCGAACAGAGCGAAAAATTGGTAATCGTTAAATTGGTAACTCGAATCGGTGACTTCGGATGATCATAACTTTCTTATCGTAGGATGGGTGCATTTATAGAAAGGAAAATGTGCCTGAAAAATAATTGACAAAAATGTTTTCTAACGTCCTTAGAAAGCGATAATTATGATATTTATTGGAAAAAATATATTCGTAAAAAGTAACGTGTTAGATGTAAAAATTATTATAACAACTTTTCGTTGTTACATTATAGCAGCTTTTCTTTATTTTCTTTATTTTCTTTATTTTCTTTATTTGCTTTATTTTGACAGTTTAAAATCGGATCAACGCCGAAGACTAAAATATGAGCTCTAGACGAACGATCGGTTTGCCGTACTTTACATTTTATACGTGCGACAAAGTTTTATAATATTGGTATTAGTTAATATTTAACGCAATAAAGCTTAAGAATTGAAAGAGGGAGAAGTATATAAAATATCCGGCTCAATTTATCAAAACGACACAAACCTGAAAACAGTAGAGTATTTCAGTGGTTCGAAACTGTACAAATGGCTTACTGTGCACTTCTCTCTGCTTCGAATAAGACTTAAAGCAAAAGAAAGAACCAAAAACTAAAGTGGAACTGAAGTGGAATTGTCTTATCAAAGTTATAAACGTTTCATATTGCCGGTGAAAAACTGTGTTTCTACGTGAAACCACGTTTCCCTCGTTTACGGAATTATGGTTGCATCACATGAATTTCGATCATCAAATATTGAATTAATAAATTTAATGTGGTTGACAACTCTATATTTTCAATATGACTTATGTTTCAACGTATTTAATATATGATTTAACTTATGATCTTAAACTGTTTGAATTTTATGATATCGCCTGTTTAATTTGCTTTATCTCAATATGCATTTAATACTCGTTTAAATATTCTCGGTGTGCAAAACGAATGACCGAACAACCAGATGGCAGAAGCGAGTTTCGCGCTCGGTGCACGCATTTGCGTACGGGATGAGCTCGTGGTCGACCTTGCATATCGATCGAACGCGACCGTAAGACGTATCGATGCATTCGCGGTCCAGGAGTACCGGCTGGAATAAATTCGTTGACGGGAATTTGGGTGCGGCCTGACGGCGGTTGACGAAATGACATCTCGTCCACGATAATTGGAAAACCCGTCGGAGACGTATCGACTGTACGACTCGAATCAAATCTTCCTATCTGAATATCAATTATTCGCGACAAGCTTCATACTCGTTACTGATGTCGTGTATTTTTAACCGTACAATTTGCGATACGATACTTACATCGTTGGTTACTCTTTCGTAGGTGACTTTTTATCGTAGAATGTGCTTACCGGAGTTGATAGGGAACAGCTAGCTTTTGCCAATCTTATTGTTCATTTCACAAATTTCTTTATTAAGTTTGGGTAAAAGGGAGAAAAAGTCCGTGTGTTGTAAAAACACACGTTAAACAGCGTGGCAAATATTTAGGCAAATTGTCCGATTTGCACGCGGTATCTCGAAGATTCGCAACTAATTCGCCGAATAAAAAAGAAAGTAAAGGACACGAAGTTTCCAGGGACAAACACGTGTCTCGAGCAAGTAGAACGTGAGCCACGAAATATTTAATCAAGTTTTAAATCGCGAAAGCGATGTCTTCGAAAGTATTTCATTAAGTCGGGACGGAAACGCGTTCCAACGACGCCGAACGATTCTCTCCTCTGTTTTTCTTCCTCTCTTTCTATCGTCCTGTTCCTCTTCTGTACGCCGACACAAAGCCAGGCAAATATGTAACGAGCAATGAAAGGACAAACTGTCAAGTTCTCGTTTGTTGGTTTAATTGGCTGATTGAGAACTGACGCAGCCTAATAACGCGGCATTACAGCCGTGGAATGACGAAGCGATTCGGCGTAGTATTAGGTATATCATAGCCGTTTATATAGAGGCGAAGGATATCGTTCGTGTTGTATCTGTCCGGCTGGATCGGAACTAATTCGATTTCAAAGAGATCGTCGAACCACGTGCTCCGAACGAACCCAGCTGCCTGACAATGGAAAAGTGAGTTGTGGGCGACAGTAAGCGTACCACTCTCGTCGCCCCGTAGTCTAACCATTGATCCTCGTTGTGATTCAACCGTTTCAAGTGTCACGTTGAAACAGATTTTCATTCGCCTCGAATAACGCTGATAAGATTCTCTAGGTAAATAAGATAGTTTAAGATGGTCACGAGCAGAGTTTCTGTCTTGCGTTACTGTCAAATGCTCGTTAGGGTAATGAAAGGAGCAATTTGTTTATGTTAGACAAGGGAATGAGGAGTTATGACTGTGTTTCACAAGTGGCGATCAATCACGATACAATAATGACTTTAAGATCTGCTTCTAAAGTGTTTAGCTAGGTAAAGTCATAGAAATTTTTACACGTAGGAAACATTCCTTTCTAGTCGAACATATACAGGGTGGTTGGTAACTGGTGGTACAAGCGGGAAGGGGGTGATTCTACGCGAAAAAAAGTCGAAAATATAGAATAAAAATTTTTTTTTTATTTTTTTTTTAATTTTTCCATCGAGACAACGATCTACAGTGAGATCCGTTATAACGAGACGTGATAAAGTGCACTCGTACCGAGCGAAAATTTAAAGTCGATTTTCTCGAAAACAAAGCCTCAAACGAAAAATTTTTATTTTATATTTTCGACTTCTTTTTTCGCGTAGAATCACCCCACCACCAGTTACCAACCACCCTGTATATATATTAGGTTGTCTGAAAAGTTTCTTTCGTCTTATGAGGAAATAATAGGCGCACAACGTTTTTTGTTTTATATTATTTTGTGAAAATGAAATGAAAATAAATCCAGTCATATAGCCTTCACTCTGCGAAAACAATCCTGCCCACAGGTGACCATAAATAATATTCCAATTCCAAACAAAGATACAGTCAGATATCTGGGCATGATTCTGGACAGAAGAATGACATGGAAACGACACATCGTAGATAAATCCAAACAACTTAGATCAAAATTAAAAAAATTCTACTGGCTCATTGGCAGACGCTCCAACTTAAGCGTGCAGAGTAAAATAATGCTATATAACGCCATATTAAAACCTGTTCGGACATATGGGATCCAACTATGGGGAACAGCGAGTAATCCCAACATGGAAATTCTTCAACGATTCCAATTAAAAACTCTAAGATCCTTAATAGATGTATCTTGGTATGTTACCAACGAAACAATACATCGTGACCTTAAGATACCTACAGTTAAAAAAGAAATATCCAAATTCAGTAATAGATATAACATAAGAATTAACAACCACCAAAACCCGCTAGTTACTCAATTACTTGACACGACGGATGAGATCCGCAGGCTAAAAAGACATTATCCTCTAGATTTAAACATTAGATTCAACTAGAATCAAACATACGATAAACACTCATTATTCAAGTTATAGTACCACGCCAGAATAATTTACTTACAATTCTCAATGAGAATTGATTGTAACATTCTTCCAAATAAAAAAAAAAATATTATTTTGTCGAATTACGTACAGTCCATTTTGTTCTGTTCAGATAAACATCGCGACGTTTCACAGACTTGGTTTCACGTTTGTATGAAGGTGCACTGCTGTAAAAAACACGTTTGCGAAGGAAAGACACTTTTCGGACAACCTAATATATGTGATAGTTTATGGTAGTCGATCGATTCAAAGTCCAATATAGGTTCTCAGAAATAAAGAAAAACTACTACGAGTGTTGAGGTTTATCTCAGAATAGAGAGAAGAAATGCGTGGATGAATGTATAATAGAAATATATTTAAGTAAGTATAAGAATAAGTAGAATGTATGCTAGCCCAGATCCGCACGCTGGCAGCGTTATTTTACAATAGGGCTTCGAAGCCATGGGTCTATGGGTATTTATATAATCACGAAAACTGGCCCGCTACACCATCTGTGCATGGCATGTTCCTAGAAAAGGCTATAAGGCTGAAAGGCCCTTCAAATTGATTTAGAGCTAAACAATACTCGATGGCTTTGTGGACTAAGAAAACTAAACACCAGAGAAGATGTAGAGTTTTCCTGGAAATGAGAATCACTTCAACGACGAGGAATTGTACTAAACTATCTATATTTCTTTTTTTTATTATTATTTAATTTGTACTTTACAATTGGCCCAGCTGGACATTTGGTAAATTTTTCTATTTTTTTTTTTGTTTATTATTGCTTAGTTCTGTCCGTTTCGGCTTTGGACGAACTTTCGGTTTTACATCTCTTATGTCCATTTCTCTTCTTATGTCTACCTCCCCTCTTTTCCACTCTATTCTATTGCACTCCCTTAATTATTCTATCTCTAAAGACTGAAACTAGATACTACAAATTAGCAACTAATGACTAAAACTATTGCAACTTTGGTCTTTAGCCTCCTTGCTGTGCATCCTTCCTGTCGTTTGCCCTTCTCTTCTCTATTATTGCTTTCAGTTTTGTTAAACCTTCTCCAGTCTCATTTAGCGTTTTTCCTATGTCCTTTGGTCCTCCCGTTATTTCACATTCTTCTATTACAAGTCTCAGGTCTTCTTCTTTCCATCTACATAGTCTGCATCTTTTTTCTCCCTCTTCTTTCCAGTATTCCCTTGCTTCGGTTTCGTTCCCACATCTGAACTTTGCCAGTATTCTTCTGTCTTTCCACTTCATCCTCCCTTCTAAGTACTTTGGTAATTTTTCTTTGGCTATATTTCTGTAATGTATATTACATTTGGATTCCCTCTCTTCTGCTTCTCTCTTTCTTCTTTCTTCTATAAGTAAATTTTTCTAACTTAATTGCTAAATAACATGTGAATGGCTATCTCCTGCGGGATACCATCTTCGAGTTTGACTATTTTATTTCTTTAGTAAGGTCAGTGGGGTGTTTTCTTTTTAGTCTTCTTTCTATGAGAGTTTTGCTCGTTTCAGCAGCTAGCTGGTTTGGATGTGTTGAAACTATCTATATGTATAGTAAGTTATATACGAAAATCAGATACATATGTATATCAGTCGGATCAATATAGACGCACTAAAATTTGACCAAAAGTAATTCTTTCACGATACAAAGGAAACTTTCTCTTGTAAAATACTCCGAGTAAAATCTTAGACAAAAGGTCGTGTGTATAGAATTTTGAGGGTTTAACAATCCTTGAGGCGGTTCTTTCGACGGCTGCCCGATATTTAAACGCGTCCCACGGTTGCACAAAAGAAGACAAGCGTTAGAATCGTTTATGATGCTGGAGTTAGGATAAGGCACGTTCTTTCTAATTACGTCGGATGTGATAATTACGAGGACGCAACGAGCACTTGTCACACAGTAACGAGTTTTCTTTCATCTGCATATCCTGGCCGCCTCGTCCTCCTTCATCTTGCCATGTCTGCAGGAGACGTAAGCAGTTTACGTGGCCTGCCCGATGCGCGTTGCTTGTTCTCTAAATTAATACTCGTCGTCTTATTAAAACTACTCGCGAAACTTTTCTAAACCACGATAAATTCTCTGTCGCTGTTGTATTTTACGAATTTTCGCTAAATCCAAAATCGATGAGCGGACCGTGTAAAATGCTAACCTGACAATTTTTTTTTTTTTTTTTTTAATAATACAATTATTTATATTAGTCGTTTTTAATAACTCTATGAAATGAAATGAAATGAAATGAGATATCTAATACGAAAATTGAATAGAACGAAGATACGTTCCAATATCTCTTCAGTTCAGTCTCGACGGCGCTAGATTAAACGATCAAAACGAATGCAATTATTCAGAACCACGAGCTGCACAACTCGTAAAGCGACTTTTCACGGGCCGTAAGAATCGCCAAAAGAGACACGTTGTCACTCAACAGCGTTGAAACGGCTCACGAGCGGCGGACGAATAAACCGATCGTAAACCGCACTCGATTCGAGTTTGTCGGTACATAATGCGAGCACTTCCGTGCTGTATGGCCGTGTACGTTGGCTACCTCTCAAACGAGGCCCGAACGTCACTGAGAAGACGACGAAGGAACGAAGGACGAGGTGAATCGGGGATGAAGAAAAAAAAGGGGAATAAATGGAAGTACGAGCCGACCCTTTTTACGAGCACCAGCTACGGATCACGTGCGTGTGTAAGTAAATATACGCTTTGGCGATACAATGCATACCTTGTTAACGTGCCACGCGCAAAGTATATCGCGCGACATCTACAGAGGCGAGCTTCCGCAAGGCAGCAGCGAAACCACAGACAGGACCAGCCACCCTAACTTGCCATCCACCGAGACTTTAATGTCCCTATGCGCACTTTTTTATTAGCAACGCCACGCTATGAATAAAACTCGCCGGAAGAACCGGCGAACGTTGAAGAGACGACAACCGGTTGTCAGCGGTGTCCTCTTCGCGAAGGGTGACTCTGGCACAAGAAAGTAACGGAGGAAAGACACTTGAACCATTTTCCTTTATCCGCTTCTTTTAAGGTTGCTTCTTTCCCTCCTCTCTCTCTCTCTCTCTTCTTTTTTTATTTTTCTTTCTGTCTTTGGTGGTTTTATGAATAAGTTTCTCGGCTTACGCGTTGTTTAATTCTATCTGTGCAGGCAACGTGTTTTGCTTTGGTTGTCACAATGAATTTGGAAATATTAACATACTGGTACTTGATAATGAACATATAAGTGTTCACAGACATATCAATTCATGCTACTGTTAAAGCATAAGTGTTGTTATGACATGGCATGTTTAGTGTGTTTCACCTGAGAAAAGAACGTCTGCGTCGTACAAGCCTAAACCAGCAGCCATTCACGAACAATTACCTGAATAACGGAATCATCGACGAATTTTCTGAGCGATATCGTATCGTCGAGAGGCTTTCGACGGCGTCCGGTAGCGTCGGAGGCCGGACAAAAAGACGCTAACTCGACAAATTACTTTCACCTCGGTCCCGGCAGGCAAGATCGATGAACCAGCCGCGCGCTCGAATATTATCCAGTCATTTAGTCCTCGTAAAATTATCGAAGATAATATCTTCATTAACCGGAGGCTCGCGCGATTCCACGAAAACCGATCTCGTTCAGCCGTGTTCGCATTTGGGCGTCAAGTTTTTACCATCTCGGCCATCCGCGGCCCTACGTCTTCCTGCTTCTTCGCTCTTTTTCGTCCACCGTTCGCGTTTGTCACGCGCTCCTTCCTTTTCTCTTTCCCGTAGCCGCCTCACGACGGGCGTCGTAGTCCCGCGGCGCGTATTCGAGCGGCGGCAGCTCGTTTACTAATTATTAATAAACTAATTGCGGCTTCCGTGGAGGCACGCCTCTCTCACGTAAATCAAGACATGCCGTCGCGATGAACGACCAACACAGGCAGTCCGGGGAGAGGGTGAAAAAGGGGTGGGGAGCTTTAAGGTTTACTCTCGCTCACTCATTACGTGTCACGTGTGAAATATTTCTGCACGCGTGAAATAGAAAGAGAGTGAGACGCGCTTGTCCCGTGTAAGAACTCGTAACAACGTAATTTCAAGGATTTACAAATCCTGAATAATTTTACGAGCATCACCATCGAGCGGACGCCGGCGCGCGTGTAAATTGCGATTCGTAACGAGCCCCGCGCCGAGAAATTAATGGCCACCGGGTCGGATAACGTTACGCCGAATACCCTCGATCGTTCTGATTCCTGCGGTTAACGGAGCCCGGGGGAAGCTGTCGGATTTCGCGATGAAAGCGATTTCACTATTTTCGAATGTGCTTAATTTAGTTTGTTCCCGACGTTTTTTTCTTCGCCCTTTTTTCTTTTTTTCGATTAACGGCGTAGAGATCAAAAGGACCCTTGTAACAAGAAGATAGCTCTATTTGTCAGTAATTTGAGTAAAAAAGAAATTAAAAATCAAATAGTTTTTCGAATGTGATGTAAATTCATAGGCAACTAATATTCGTAGCAATAAATCGTCGCGCTCTTCACTGTGAAACCTATACCCTTCTTTCTCTTCAGATAAATACAATCAAAATATCGTAGCTGTGTCTTCATTGCTGATATATTTTGCAAAAATGAAATGTTATGTGTAGTATATTTCAATGTTATATGGTGGCCTTCATGACAAGATACTTATACAAAATTCGCAGGATAGTCGACCTGTTAAAGATGAACACACGTCGTCGTTTTAAAACGGAACAAGTAAAACGAACCAGCAATCTAATCGTCGAAGCGAAGATGATGGCCTAATCGTCGAACTATCCCACAGGCGAATAGTTTTAGCGTCATAATTTAGAAATTAAATCGAACGAGAGTAAGGAAAATCTCTGGCTGGTCCCGGCATCGGTCGTCACGTCGGTGTCTTGGTTCGCTCGTTACACGGTACGTACCGTAAAGTCAATAATTTCTACAATCTTTCCCCTCGACGATAACTTACGAACATAAACGAGCGGTCATAATAAGCCACGCCAGACTGTGATTTATTGCTCGACCAATAGGTATTGGGTGTATATCTACCTACGTGTCTAAACGGCCATGCAATTACAGTTATATCAGATGGAGACTGGTTTCCACTCCCTAAAACGCCATCCATCTTAAAACACGCCGTTTACTTTATTACCTGCGTCCCCGATACACATATACATGGCTGATCAAAAATTTGGAATCACTTTCCCCGCTTACACCTATAATTTCCTGCTAATTTCCTTAGCGTTTGGAAATTAACGTCGTGCATATCGATAGATCGCTGGTATTTATGCAAATTCACATGTGTATAAATGCAAATAAAGGTAATCTATGCAGAGATGTGCTTCAGTTGCCATTACAGTAAGTATCCTCGGTATATGATATATTTCATGCATTTCTGTACCTTAAGTTTCTCATAAATGCATAAAAAAATCCAGTGTAGTAACTTAGTCCGGTATTCTACGTGTCAATAATAATTACTTTTCAGTCGGATAAATTGTCGAGGAAAGAGCTGTGAGCTGTAGTTATTTTAAATTCCTGGTTTCTATGAAGCGAATAACAATTTCAAACCTTTAGATAACAACGTACGTGTGTAATATATCTGTAATAATTGCAAATCGATGGGAAAGCATACCGATCAATCTTTATACAGATAACAACTTACTTTACCTCGACAAATTTCGAGGGAAAGCACTCGTTAAGCTATTGGGTTGGCAACTAAGTGATTGCGGATTTTGTCATTAGGTGGTATTGACAAAATCCGCAATCACTTAGTTGCCAACGCAATAGAAGGATTCGAAGCTGAATTGTTTGCCGAACTTTTGAATCCTATAGAACATCTAGAGGTTTCAAACTTTTAGCGAATAGTGTACGGCATATAATATTATCCATAATAATTTCGAATCGATGGAAAAACAAACTAGTGTACGCAGGCCGGTTGTTACTTTGCTTAAACCGAGGACTTCGTCCAATTTCTATGGTAATGTCTGCCCGAGCCACGTGGACAAACATTACGCGTATCGCTTGTCGAACGTGAAAAGAATAGAACAATCGGGGAAATGATTGGAAAAAATCATCGCCACGTTGTCCCAGGAAGATAACGACGAAAACGGTTCGTCTCGTTCGAACGTTTGACAGGTATTCGTTTTATACGGTAGCACGTGCGACGTCGCGTCGGTGGTAGTATCGTAGTGCGCGATATTAGATCGTATATCGCCTCTAAATATGTAACAGCGCCCGTAGAACGTAAAAAAATACGATTCTACCGGCAGGAAGAAGATCAGCGTGAACCAACAGCTTTATTCTTTTTTTCTTTCTTTCTTCTCTCTCTCTCTTTTTTTTTTTTTTGACGAATAACGTGTCCCTTTCATGAGAAATATTTTTCGGCTCGTGATACACAGACCAGGCGAGGTGGGGAAATAGGGCGGCAACAGAAAGGCGGATAATTTGCAGTTGGAAGACTTAATCGAAATTTCTTGAATTATACCAAGCGAAAATTGGTTAGCGTAACACGGCGTATAATAAACCATTATTACTTGGTGCACGCTTTACCTACACGATGAACGTGTTCCCGTCTAATTGGCGGCGAGCAGGATAATTTTTACCAGAGACGAAATTCAATATATTCGACGCGTAACCGCTCGATCCGATCGAAGAAAGTGCACACTTCGCCGGATATTTACTATCGCGTGCCACCTTATCGCGCGTTATGATCGAATTCAGTGGATGGCTGGTATTTATATTCATGAAGCGTTTTCGAGAATCGTATCGGCCATCCGGCGCCGACCAATGGCCGTAGTTTTTGCCGGTACGGAGGCACGGCAACTTTCGATGCAGTTAATACTTCATGGAACGACGTCTCAGCAACTGTTTAGTTGTCAGATGCGCTTAATTAGAGACATTTGTGAAATTCGATGGTAGTGGAATTTTGAAAATCGTGGAAGGCCAGACAAGCATTAAATTTGAATTCAATGGCGGAGAGAAGAATAATTCGTTATTGAGATTCGCGTGAAGAGGAATTCAAGCTTTCTGTAAGCTGTCCTTGATCAATCCCATTCATAGAAATT
Source organism: Bombus vancouverensis nearcticus (assembly GCF_051014615.1). NCBI lineage: Eukaryota > Metazoa > Arthropoda > Insecta > Hymenoptera > Apidae > Bombus > Bombus vancouverensis. The sequence continues at coordinate 5,820,429 of NC_134920.1, forward strand.
TCACAGATTTGCAACGATGCACTTTCGCAAATTTCAATGATAGAAGCTTGTTCTTCACCTTGCATTATGTATTTTCCATATACACTGCCAGCCATGAGTACTACGACATCTACCAACTACATTTATCGGGAAACAAATTTTACTTTGTTTAGTATTCGATATTATAAGATACGTATAATGCGAATTAACACGAAACCCGCGATAAAATAACTGCGAGAAACTATCGAAAAACATTCACATCGTACTAAATATCAGCAGGTGTTCGATTGCTTATAACCAATAATATACATCCTCGCCACTTTAATTTCTTCGAAACAGGTGATCAATATTTCTAGTATCAATCGCTTGCAAGATTCTTTTCTTACACCATAGCTTATTACATCTTTCGAAACACTATATCAAGCCATCTTCCATTCTATTCTTCCTCGTGCCTTGCTAAAGTACAATTATTAAAATCCAGGTATCGATAACAAGGCAAAGCGCGATGAAGATAAGTTCCGCGAGAAAGGAACAAGACATCCCCCTCGATCTCAGGGAACGCTGCCCACGTCAGCGTAAAGCCCGAAATCGTTGGAAATTAAATTTTTCCCCGGAGGTGGCCCGACCGCACGGGCCACAAATTCATAAGATTCAATATGCTACGCGAGCGAGCAGGTTGCCAGCAATGGAATGGGGTAGACTCTGCGACGATGTTAGCGGGGTTTGGAAGAGCGGCGGCGGAGACGTAGGAAAGGGACGGAGGTCGGGGGGTAGAGGGCCACAAACGGGGTACCGTTTTATAGTTTACATCGAATACGTGCCCTTCCTCCACAGGGCCTCGCGGGACCAGCTACTTTTACACATACCCTTTCCTTTTCCAACCCTCGCAAAAACCATTCCCTTTCCCCTCGCCAACCATCCCCTTACCCCGTCAACCTGTCTCTGCGTCGCTGCATGTTTACCCCCGCGATATATATGAACTAATATCACGTGGCACGTGATGCCAACGCAGCGGCACTCGTGTGCACCACCCGCACACCCCTTCACCTTTCTCTATTGTGAATTTTTGAGCGTCGAAGACGCCTCGTGCGGTTGCCTCCGTGTGGTTATTCTCTGGCTATGTGATTGTCTCCGTGATAAATAGTTGGAGAATATGATAGGAGAAAGAAGCTATCGGGAGATGTGTTTAAACTATTTGCTGGATGTATTTAATTATGACGTGATGTTATTTGCGTGCGATTTAAATTGCAACATGTATAAGTTTCGTGTGGAAGAAAAATTTGAAGATTTAATTTCGACGGTGTAATGTTATTAGGTTGTCCGAAAAGTTTCTTTCGTTTCATAAGGTGATAATAGATGAATAACAACTTCTGTTTTATAGTATTTTATTGAATTAGGTATGATCCACTTCGTTATACTTCTATTGTTACGTTCGTGCATAATTCAATAAACTAATGTAAAACAAAAAATATTGTGCGTCTATTATTTCCTTATAAAACGAAAGAAACTTTCCGGACAACCTAATACGTTAGTCTCTTATGTTGAAGATAAACCTAAACTATACTTGATGACAAAAATTATCGGCATGCCGTTGTATCTGTTATACCATTTGGATACGTACTAATTCAATAGGTTCAGGTTTATTGAATTTGCTTATTATGTAGCGGTACTTTCATACATTTACCAAGATTTGGTACTATGAAATAAAGTGTGCAGGTTATCAAGAAAACGCTCCTATACGTGCCAATAATTTCTCTAGCCACCGTACGTTAATCTCTTAGTATCCACGGTCGAGGTATTTCATATCTTTCGATTTTGATTTATGGATTATGCGCTGGACCAGACATCTGGCATTAATGGAAATATACGTGGAATGTCTTCGTATCCTGTCTGTGTCTGTAAAAGGATTAAACGTACAAAAATAGATGGCTAATGGTGCAAGTTGGCGTTTTCTTTGGATAAAGAAAACCGCTACTCTCCTTGCAGCTCTGGAAACTTACCATCCCATCGTGCATTGCTTACAACCGAAATAATGTCGGTGCACTTTGAAAGTCAGCAAGGGCGAAGGAACAACGATAGAACAGAGTAGGGGAAAGGTAAAAGAATCTCTCTCTCTCTCTCTCTCTCTCTCTCTCGAGAAAGAGAAGATAGAATAAGGGTGAAGGAGGATGGAATAGGGGGAGGAGAGTAGAAAGGACGGGGGCGAGAATATTGGTCGACTTGTAATACCGAGAGTGAAGGAGGCAGGGACCCGACGAATATTAAATATATTATTACATTCATTCTCATTTCCCTTTTAACCCAGGCATACCACCCCTTATAGCAACGTCTTCGAGTTTACCGCGCGCGCAAACAAGCCACGATGTAATTGCATTTGAAAAGATCCACAAGCGGATCGTTGCAACAATGGAAAATTCGTAGATAAATCTTAGGTTTTTGACGAGACGAAGCTCGGCTTGTAAGCGGCGGTTAATACGTTTCGACAGAAAAAGTCTTACAGGGTGGTAGATGAAGCGAGGAACGCTTGAAATATGAATAGGTACGTCTGTTGCAGCCGAGTCGTAAAAGCGAGATTGTTGCTGGTCATATTTTAGACGCTGAATGTTCCGTTTATGGCTCTATGCCGCGGAGCACGTTGTTTGGCGGTCTGTTCAAAATTTAAAACTACTTAGTAGATTCGTAAGAAAAAGGAAACGCTGACGGGATTGAAAATCGCTAAAGAGAGGTAACACAAAAACGACCTAACATTAGAAATTTAAGGTAAGTTGGAGAATGAAAAAAAGATTTCATATTACATACAATGTGTAAAAGCTGTTCGTTTCGAATGTCCAAACATGGTAAGTACTGTACGAATAAAAGCTATAATACAACATTAAAACGGCCATTGGCTCTATCACCATGCAACAGAGAAGATGAAAACGCAGCGGAAACGACAGCGGCAAGAGAGGTATGACGCGCTCGAGTAGAGCGTGTGTTCGGCGCAAACACATAATCGAGGGTATTAAACGTAATTAACTACCCCTTTAAGCATGCAGCGCAGATACACGAACGAAGAGGGTCCATCGATATATCGATCGATCCGGACTCACGCGAGTACGTAGACGGTAAATGTGTATCGAGGCTCTTTCCATTAGCGTGCCAGCGCCACGGTATCGTCTCTCTTTTACCTTTACCCACCGCAGTACCCTTTGTTTTCTCTCATGGGAAATACATCCTCTCCTTTCTAATTGTTTTGCCTCTTCCTATCGATCTAGACCCCATAGAACGAAGGTTACTCACCGATCTTTGACGAAGCTCTCTAACTCTCCTGCTTCGTAACGCTTCCTCTCCGACTGAAACGAAACAATGGATGGTTTAGAAACGTTTGTTAGAGAAATTATCGATCCTAAGTTATCGGTAGATCAGGTTTGCTAATTTCATTGTATTGCCATGCACGTAAAAGGATTACGGAATCATATGGTTACATAAGAGTGAAATTTCTTCCTACAAAGTTTTATTTTTGGGTGTTGAGAATTGTCGATCTTAATCGCCGACATAAATATATAGGAACACTTAGATTACACTTAGAATTGATATTAAAATAGTTTCAGATTTATTTAATATGCGATTTACAAGATATTCGTCGATGCACATTTGCACGCGTCTCAGCGCTCTCTTTGTCTCACCATCTTCTTTACCACATTACCAACGGAACAGTTGCATTCGTCTGTTTTACGAGACGCTGTGCACGACAATACTCCCACACACTCATACTCATATATGTGTGTCACTACTACGCGGCTAACCTAGTGTAGCACACAAAATTACACATATCTCAATATTGGGAAAGCAAAAAATTTTATTCGACCCTCCATTTTCGATTGTACTATGTTTACTATGTTTACTGCAGCAAGTACTAGCAACATACTGGCGACATTTGTGCTTGAAGTACGAAAAAAGAAATTTATAATAACGTGATAGTTTCAAGAATGCGATAACGAAATACATAGTAAATTCGCGAGTAATTTTTGTTGATATTTAGAAACTCTTTCCAATGATCAAGAGGAATCAGAAGGATATGTATTACAGAGAAAGTGTAGATTAGAAAAGTCATAAGTAGCACCGCTATTTGCATAGTCAAATATGGTCACAAGTGTCTTCCGTATCACGACACTCTCGACTGGTACGAGCCATCGTGCATTTTAGAAGCACGCAATCGAAGCAACGCGGTATCGAAGCGCCTTGTTTACGGGCAAGCAATCAGCTTAAGAGGAAAGCGTGCTCGAACGAGGAACCAGTGCCTGAACAAATGTCAGCCGGTACAACCGACTAATGTCTAGGAGTGGCGTTATGGTAAACGATTGGTCAGTGCTCCTTCCGTTCTATCTTTCTTATAAGATATATAGAACGATTATAAGATAGAATATTCGAAGACAAGTAAATGACGAATTTGCATTGCAGGGAAATAGTTTCATGTTGTTAAAATTCGAATCGCTTGAACTCCGACAAGTTGACTAATCTGTGAACGAAGCTTAGATGCAGGGAAAGTTAGAATTATCGTATCGAGTACGAGTGATAGTCGTTAGCGATGATTTAGGTGCCGTGGAAAAAGGACAAAGCTATCACGTGGCAGATGTTCGTTGCAGAAGAAACGTGGCGTAAATTTCAGCCGTGTGCCATAGAACAGAAATTGTCCATGGAAAATTGGCTGGCCATATCGAGATTGTTCGACGCTCTTAATGAAGTGCTGCGGCGCAAATCAGTCAGTCGACCAACAAGGAGAAAATTTCGCTTATTATCAACGATGTCGTAAACTCGCGACTCGCGAACGTACGATGCATTCCGACCACATTCTCCATGCATTTTTCCAGCTTATAATTGGACACCGTGTATAATCGAGAGAAATGAATATTTTCCTTTATTCCAAGAAAATCTCTCGGTTAATTGACACGTGCGTGAAACGTGAAATTGCCAATCAATAACAAGCCGTATTATCGTTAGTGGGAGATTGTCGATAGAACTTAGGGTTAGTTTCTATGAGCTTCATTTATGGCACGGACCCCTATTTGTCTTATGAATTGTATATCAAGACTTACCGGTTTCAGTGTTCAAAGGTACATTAATATTACTGTCGTTTATTTGGTTTATCTATATAAGAGCCGTTTCAAAGGCATATTGATCAATTCTGTAAATTGAAAAGCAGAGAAACGCGATGCTGTTGCAAACATTATTTTTTAAGCGATTACTTATGTCATTTCTTTGCGGTAAATGAAATTTTGAAATAATCATTTATTTCTTCAGAATGGAACGGCAATCGTGTTCTTGCGTAATGAAATTAAGAAATTGATAGAGTCGTAGAATTGTTAATGAGAGGCAGTAAATTTAAAACGAACATTGTTCCGAAGAAATTAAAAATAGTTTAAATAATTACGTCTATTCTAATCAACGAAAAGTTCTTGAGACAATTTAACAAATTCACTACGTTGCTGTTATACGTGTAAGAAGATAAAACGATCTAAACGTCTAAGATGATCCTTTGATCATAAAAATTCGTTTTTCTCGCGAGTCCTCATTCGCGTGTCCAACGAGCCGTCAGAATCCCGCCAAAATTTTTCAGGCTTGAACACGACGTTCACTACTCGATCGGGGCAGCGTTCAACCAATTTTCATCGCGATTTCCGCCGTGTCGCGTCCCGTACTTCCGTTACGCGCGCCGCTCGCTCCTAGTCGCGCAAGGGAAATTGCAGGGGAAATTCGAAAGTTCGCGCGATACCCTATGAATTCCAATAGACCTTGCAGCTTCTCTCAATCGGTTGGAAGTTGTGGGTCCTTATCAAATTCGTGCTAATAAAAGCGAATTTTTCAAGCGTGTTGGCTCGTACGACCCTCGAAATATCGAGAGGCAATGATCAATTTATTAACACCATCAATTAGTAAATCGTTGGACAGAAGGACTATAGGTCGCATTGTTAAAATGAAATTTCACTCTCGGTCTCCTTATCATTTTCCTCGAAGTTGCATAAATAGTTTTACCATCACTTTTCAAATGCCTAAACAATAATATTAACAATATTTAACAATTAAACCTATGAAAAGATCGCAAACATGGCGTGAAAGAAACGCAAATTTCGAAACTGGAAACGAACGAACGACAAAACAGATAAATTCCATTTTTTCCACTCGCCAGTGTCGCTTTCAACAACGTTGAATCACGGATACGTGAAAAACAGTAGATCACGCGTGGAAACGTCAACGAGGGATGACTGGTAATACGGTGTAATGTGCGCAAATACAATTATTCCTTCTATCCGTTGCGGAAATATTATATTTAAATATATTACAATATATCGTGACGCGGCAGTCACGATCCGTTCCGCTTTGTTGACTTCCCGCGCGCAGTATAAATCAGCCTTCATCCGACGTTTCACGATCGAGCGCTCTGGTCCTCTTCTATCCTGGGCGCTCGCTTTTTCTCAGAGTATACTCGTATAAAAAAATACAAATACACGTATATAATAAAACAACGGGTAGACGAAAAAAAAAACAAAAAACAAACAGAATATCTTACGCGCGTCATTGTTCGCGGGAGCCCTGGATACGGCGAAAACGTATTTCACTCGAGTTTTATAAAACGTAATTCCGAATGTATCGGACAGGAGACAGAGGATGGATTTCGTAGCAGAAGCATCCAGAAAATATGTGTCACGGCTTTTGACACTTTACATATATTCTCCTCTTTTTGGTCAATAGAACAGAATTCAGCTGGATCATGATCTTTCAAGTTGAGCTCGCGTTCCGTAATTTTTATTTTTTATACCTATAGGTTCGAGAGAGAAGGATCGAATTTGACGGAGGACGAATCAGAAAATCAGTGAAAATCTGCATCTTTCGTTCGTCCAATTTTATTTAATTATCAAAGAAGATGTTTTGTTGTATTATTCATCGTTAAACAGACGTTGTAAATTTTTGTATTAATTAGAATTATAACTTGATCGAAGGTTCAAAGTAATAAAGTAAATGTCAGTCGCAAAGATTACTTCGTCGATTAAAAATCGAGAACGGCAAAAGGGATCTGAAGAATGAAACTGACACAGGAGTAGCTTTATTTCTGTGAATCGTAAATAGAAATGGCTTGAAATGGGAGTAAATCGATCTACTCTAGTTCAACCGAAAAATCTACATTCGAGTTTCCACCGAAATCTAACGAACAGATCTACGGTTTCGAAGTGCGGAGGAATGAACGGTGGCGAAAGAGAAGAAAATTCGAACACTGATGAGTCGTTGCTCGCCGTTCTCCTTCGGCTTTGTCTATCCTCAAAAACAAGAAGCTCGAATGAAAAGCCGAGAATGGATGGGAAAAACAGGCCTTCGAGTCTGCCGGTTGTAAACGCAATCGTAAACCACTGTATCTTTCAATGATTTCGCTTTGCTTTTCGATTGGCGCGAAACGTGCGCGCTTGATTTCGCGCCGGCGGATATCCCGGCTGAAATCCGATAAACCGCAAAAGGCTATTTGTTAGAATGAAAAAATCACTTCCTCGTGCCCGGCCGCTGATAAACCCCGACGGATCGTATCACAAGCCGCGATACGTCAAAACAGAAATGGCGTGAATTCAATATCCCGATTTCGAACTCCGCCGACATATGCGCCTGGCCGCCCACCACCGGCACAAAGACACCGTTCTCTGCTCCCTCGATCATGCGTTCACCATCTCGTTTCACCTATGCTTCATTCTCTCTCTCTCTCTCTCTTATATTTACCAAACGTTCTCCATCGCTGTTGCCCCATCATTCACCATCGCCAGTTCGTACCATGATTCTCTGATGTGTTACCAAACTCGAACGGTTAAGCGAGGATCGTTTCGATTTCTAGTGAATAGGTGAGGTGGTTGTGAGTATAGAGAAAGTGGAGTATTTACTTCGTGAATTTTGTCTAGCTTCAACGAATAAAAGTGAGGCTTGTGGAGGCATTAGGACGACAGAAAGATATTTGTAAGGTATGCAGACAATTAAGACATTCGAGATGAGCGTAGTTGAAGAAGACTGTCCTCTATAGTTGAGTGATTTCTATGTTAATCGTTTCATTATCGAGAAGTGAAAGGTACTATGAACAACCATGTATTTCTTGCTTTAAAATTTACCATACATAAAGTATGTATTGACTAATATAGAGATGACAACGTATTGTCGGAAAAGTTTCTTTCGTTTTATGAGGAAATAATAGACGCACAATGTTTTTTGTTTTATATTATTTCGTCGAATTACGTACGATCCATTTTCTTCTGTTGAGATAGACACCGCGACATTTCACAGACTTGCGAAGTAAAGATACTTTCCGGAGAACCTAATACAAAATCCACGTAAACCAATATTTTTTAAAAAATGTTATGGTATTATTGTTGCACTGTATTCTCGTTTTAATCCACATTGAAATGATCGATAGAGGAAACGACAAATGCCTGGTAAAATTAGGGAGAATTGTTCGAATATAAATGTTGAATGGAATATTAATCGTCCGCCAGAAAAACAATCAGATGTAAGGGATCTCGTCGATCGACGATTAGAATATTTCTCAATAACCAAATGATTCGTGCATGAAATTTCAATGGAATCTCGTATGTTCCTCTTCCTTTTTTGTACCATTTTATCGTCGATCCAAGGACAACTGAGTTGAAGTTCTTCCGTTGGTAGTTCGAATACAAATGTAGAACATCGACCAAAATCAAGATCCACGTCGATAGCCGCGAAAGATCTATATCTGACAGCGGATAGAACGGATCGAGAGGGATGATCGATCATCGAGCGAGACGCGCGACAACTCGGCCTGCACTCCTGACAGACTGACAAGCTGACAGGGTCAAAAGTCGTGAGATTAATCGCTCGAAACGGTGAATACAAATCAGCCGTCGAATGCTCACCGCGACGCCGGAGACGCGACGAGTTTATCACTCTCGTCTCGCTCTTTCGTGTTCGTCGATCACCGATGAGTGTGCTCCTATGATACAACCTCATCATCGATAGAATAACTGTATGTGTAAATGTTTTATCGTATCCAAAAGAGAGGAGTGAATTCAAAATTACTTCAGTTAATTCCTTCACTCGATTTACTCTGTTGGAAAGTAAGTGCACTTAACGCTTATCTTGTAATGTGAAATTGTTTCTTGGTGAAAATTATCCCTTCAAGCTTTTATCAGAAAAATAAACTTACTTACTATACATTCGAGCAACTTGACATCACATTACCAATGTGAATCGTTTACGTTATGATCGCTTCAATTCAAACAATTTAAATAATACGAACGAGACTTTGAAACTTCTTTCCTGTAATATTCTCCACTTGACAATTTAAGCAAAATGCACGAAAGTCCTGGGCTGTTTAGATTCTTCGTTAACCTACTCGATGGTTCAGATGCAAGGAGCGATCGAGTTGGTGAATCGCATAAATCAACGGCGTCGTCTCGGCGTGGCCCTTGGTGGATCCTCGGCTTATTAGATTCTCAGATCCAGGAGCGATCTTTCTCATTGTTCCGGCACGATTATCGATCGCATTAGGCGCGCGCGCGGCCACCAATTGACGCGAGCCGCGCATAAATCTTGCCGCTATGAAGAAAGCTTCGTATATATATACATATACATACGTACGTACGCGCATCGGTCTAATCTCGGATCGATCTTTCTCTTGTCAGAGCTGGTATGAACACAGGGCCGCTAGTTACCACCTGCCAGCCAACAATGGCCCAATTATACCGGTCGCTTGGCATCTCGCCGATAAAACTGCGACTACCGACTCGATATGAATCGTTCGCTCGCGCCGATGCACAATACGCTTACGCATACGCGATAACTAGCCGGCAGGAGGATAACGAAAACTACGCATAATGCCAAGACGCTTAGCCTTTTAGTCACGAACGATTTTCATGTTTTTCTATACAAAATCGCGGACATGATTTATTACAGTATTTATTTATTGAATAAGTAGGTTCATCATCTGCAGGCACTCTCGTATCGATAGAAAAATTTGATCGTACGAAAGAAAGAAAGATGTTGGAAGAGAACATTGCAAGTCCACTTTTGTTAATTAAATTGTTAAAAAAAAAAAAAGAAGAAGTCTTTTAATATGAAATGATCAAAGACTCTGAATAATCTGATAGATTCAAAGATATTAAGTCTGTTAAAAATAGTAAGATTTTGCTCGTTTGTGAAAGCAAGTTTTCATGATTTTTATCGAACAGATTAACTTTAGGATCTATGCGAACTAACTATAAATTACTGCGCAAGAGAGCTAGAATATTAGAAGGTAGTAATAGCGGGGGAATAGAAATAACAGGTTCGGAATTAAACTTGTCACAATGAATTTTACTATTCATACGTTGAATTTATGTACTTTTAACGCGACATCCCGTGAAACATTTTATATATATGGAATGGAGGCGACAGCTAACTGCGAAACCTGAATGGATAGATCAGGGTAAATATACATTTCATTTCAACCGTGCAGGCTGATAGTTAATCGGTCGAATAGCTAATTAGATAAAAGATTAAATGTTTAACGAGTTTAATCGGTTAATCAATCTAATGGCGTGAACCAGATTAGCCGATTATTTATGAATCGGTTAAATGATCGTTCAAATGAGAGACCATTAATAATCCAAATGTTTTCTCAACTATTAGTACACCGACTGTCAGGTCGCCCGAATTTACTGTTATTTATTAATATACACTGATTACGGTCCAATTCACAGCCTTTATCTGCGACATTCTTCGATATGATAATTACACGTTGTTTCGAAATAGAGCTATCGTATACAGGGTGTTACGATGACAAAAATTCAAATTTTGCCAGCCTATGATGTTGATTGAGAGAACTGAGAAGAATCAAAATTCTCCGATCAATGTACAAAAAATGCAGACACGAGGCACAAGGGAGAAGAATACGGAGATGAATTTGTAATGTAAATATTCGCAAACATTCACAAGGGTTGCCAGCAAGTTCTTATCACTGGGATAACGACAACATCAGTGACGCGGTTCTCGTTCAAGTTGCAGTTTGATAACGGATGAGGGCATCCTAGCGGTCCTTTCCGGTCCTCGGTTAGAAATCCGTCACCATTCTGATTACTATGCCCGGCGCAGGCATAAACATTACTATCATAATACCAGGCACTGCTACGCGCCGTCAGAAACTCGCAGACCCCTCTTCCGCAGTTTAACCTATATATAATTTGAGTTATGCGTGTCGAGTGATTATCAACGATCTAACCGCGTCGCAAGCGATTCAGAACGATACCAAATAATACACACATACACGATAAACTGTACGTACAACTGTACCTACGACAAGGCAAGTTTTTACACCTTGATTTCAACAAATTTCATCGTACTATCTCCATTATGGGAGAAAATTACATTGAACGAAATCGTAAAACGAACGTTTCTTCTCTTCTGTATCGGCCTTAATTTCGAGCTTCCTCCTCGACGACGATTCCTATCTCTCTCTTATTTCATTTCTCTTTCTTCTCCTCTAGCCAGGAATAAGGTTGGCGAAGAAAAAATGAAGGGGAAGAGGAGCCACCCTATAAAAGGTTGTAATCATTACGCGACACTCTCCGTAATTATGTTCGTAATGATTACTCGTACAGGTTCTGCCCGGTTCACAGAGTGTTAAATAACTTGGTGCTTCGACCGCGTGCACCTTCCTTCACATCTCCCCGTGCTACCCACCACCCGCTCGTCCCCAGTCGCTTTTCCCCTTAATTAAAAATCATGAATTAATCAGATCGTTAGTAATCAGGCGCTCGTCTTCTCGCGTGGACGTTCCTCCGTCTCTAAATCTCGCTCGTCTCGCCTCAAATAGACGTCGCAGTGCTTTTACGGTCCCTTTAGCCTTCCAACCCCATCGCCGCGGTGCGTTCGTTAAGGGTGGATTCATCCCCCAAATTAAATCAATTACCATACTAAGGCGGATTTTCGGAAAGCTCGCTCCCTGGCTTCCACCCCCGGCTTTCATTTTAACGCGCCGCCTTTCGACGAGCTTGTCTCATACACCCTTCCCGTCCCCCGCCGCTATGCCACCCCGTACTCCTCACCCTTGTACCTCAAAAATAAACTTCGAGCCGTGACGAGCCGCGCTCGCGCGATAATGGATAATGCTTCGAAAGTGGAGGAGTGAGAGATCGATTTAGTACGGATAGGTACGTAGCGATTCGGATAGATCTGTTGCATTTTAGAAAATAAATGCAGAATTTCATGCAACCAATTTTTTCTTTTTATACAATCAGTTCTTTCCTTTTGCGAGTCTTTAACTGTAAACGTGATATTTAAGATGATATTCTTGTAAACGTGCTACGTACATGTGTCACCAAACTTTAAGTACTTTAAAGCTTCTTGTCATTACACGTAATCGTCATACGTTAATGATGTCCACGAACGTTTCACCACGAAGCAAATATACATATAGTTACATATATGTATACAGGGTGGTTGGTAACTGGTGGTACAGGCGGAAAGGGGGTGATTCTACGCGAAAAAAGAAGTCGAAAATATAGAATAAAAATTTTTCGTTTGAGGCTTTGTTTTCGAGAAAATCGACTTTGAATGTTCGCTCGGTATGCGTGCACTTTATCACGTCTCGTTATAACTGATCTCACTGTAGATTTTTAAAAAAATTTTTTATTCTATATTTTCGACTTCTTTTTTCGCGTAGAATCACCCCCTTCCCGCTTGTACCACCAGTTACCAACCACCCTGTATATAAAAGTGTGTGTAATGATCGCTTAATGCGAGATACGTGTGTAACGACTGTAAGTCGATAGGTACGAGTATGTGAATGTAAGTCACACGTTGTGGATGAACAATTTTAAAAAACTTGTGAATGAATGACAGAAGATTGGAGTAGGATCTATACGAAAACCGATTCGATTCGTACGTGTTAAATTAATGACAACGTAATTTTGATACAAGACAGACTTCTCTGATGTTGAACGCGAGCCTTCGCTAAACGGGAAATCAAGTTCACTAAATAACATTTCTCTGCTGTTTTCAATTCGCCATGCAAAATAAAAAGGATAAATAATGCTACATTGGAAAGAGTACACGCTGGAACACCTGAAAGTAGTCAAGATATCCCAAAAGGAGACGGTTGATAGATCTTGCGGCAAATAGGACGACATTGGGGGCGCCAGAACGCAGTTGGAGCAAGCGGTAGGAAGAAGAGGACCGTGAAAGTTGGGTGAGCAGGGGTAGGAGGCAGTAAAATCCACAAATCACCGAATAAACCAGAACAATGACGTAGCTTGGGTACGGTGATCCTAGAAAGGGGTGGAACGAGGGGGTTGCGGAGTACGGTAGTCGGTGGCAGGGAAGAGTGGTAGGAGGAGAGACGACTGGTTACCAGGAACGTACGGGAACGTGTAGAGCGGGAGGGCCGTTGAGGACCACTATACAACGAAACGCGTACCCGGTTGACGATAAATTTGTCCGCGGAGTCAATAACAGAGGCTGTTTCTGTGATTTAATGATATCTGCCTCCGCGTCCACCGTTCATAGCTGACTGTTTGCCTGTTTTCACTTTTCTGTTTGAAAAGGCGACGAACGCGTCGAACTTCCAGCACGTTTCCTTTTTTAAGGATCTACGAAAGTACCTCGTAGTTAGACGGTTCAATTAGCAAACTTTTCCAGGTGTTTCATTATTTATTTCTATTAATTTCGAAAAACAGGAGAGAATATTAGAAATTATTGAATATTGAAATTTGGAATTGTCAATCGGCTTGGAATGACAAATACAAAGAGGTTTTGTGGTTGGTTAATTCAATTGGCAGAATTTTTCTATACGATATACGCTCTTTTCGTATTTCTCTCTTTTTTTTTTTTTAAGGAAATGGTATTAGAACTTATTGTATCGAGTTTTTAATTGGTTTGAAATAAAAGAAAAATTAGGTTATCATAGGAAGAAGGAAGTTTAAAAGAAAAACGGGAAGAGAACAGAAGATCCATAAAATTCGATAAGACACGTGTTCCAATTATCTAAATGTGTTCCTGTTATATCTAAAGTAATTAAACAACTTTGCCACAAGTAGAAAAAAAGTCAAGCGATAGTAGTACGATTTTTGTCGCGGCTTTCAAGCAACTTCGGTTTGTAACCACGTAAAGCTCGAGCGCTCGTGCATTGTTCACGATTACGCGACTTAATTAATCACGGTCTAGGTCAGAGAACGAGTTAAATATCGCCGGATTTTTCGAATTTCGCCTCATTATTTATTTTCATACACGGAAGAGGCAGAGGCATAACAACCGCGTTACCAGCGATACTGGTGTTTTATTTCGTTACATATTATTCGGGACCGGTCGGCAATTTAATCAGCCGCAGAAAAGTTTAATAAACGAACGCATGAACTGCGCCCTTTGAATTTCATTTAAGCTTCGTCCAACTTAAATCAATTCCGATAAAAGGTTTTGTTGTCAGAGTCGATTCGCCGCCCGGTGGGTGTAAGAATCGGCCGAAATGAAAATGTTTGAAATGATCGCGAATGAGCGCGCTCACTCGCCCACGTATATTGTTCCTTTTTTTCTTTTTTTACGACCGGTGAATTTCAAAGCTGCCGCGGTAATTAAAACGATATTTAATTAAAGAGCGATGCTTAAAAATACATGCGCGCGATTTTGATATCTCGCATCCGACCGGCTATAATAAACTCGTTATTTTTCGTTGCGCTGCTGTACAAAACCAACCCCATCCTCCCTTCCCGCTACCTCGCTCGCAAATCGAACGTTCGACCAGTTGAAACGGGAAGAATCAACACCGTTCGACGAGGTAACGCGCGAGCTGTCCGGTTTTTCGCGCAAAACAGCTTACGCCTGGCGAAAAAATGCTACAGGTTCGAAGGCAGAGCACTGGTACTAAAGAGTACCAAACGAAAGACAATGGTCGAACCGAGTTCGTCCATCTCTCCTGTTCGCTCACCTGTCTCTCACCCTTCGACAACCCCTTTCCACTGTTCATTCCTGTCCGCCAGTTCACAGTTCACCCGTCTACCTCGTCTAGAACGATTAGGATCATCCGGGAAGACGATCACGACGGTTTCGTGTGGACTTACGAGTACGGGCGACGTGAAAGTTCATTAGAGGCAGCCCTGATGGACACGTGCATTAATCAAGATTTTAATTACCACCGCGTGTAACTGCGCGCTTGGCTAAAAACTAAACATACCTCCACCTCCTCTTTCCCCGTACGCTACCTACTCTAACTCCTGCTTATAACGGAGCCCGGGCTCGTAGCTAGAGCTAGAGCCAGCTCTAATTAGAGCTCTTCTCGAGGCTCGAAGATTAAAAGCCAGGCCTAAGTGCCGGCACGATGCGCGAGCTTCCTCCCTTCCTCTCGTTTTTCCCTCTCCCCCTTATACACCAGTCGCGTTCTTCACCCCTCTTCCGTCCTTCTCCACGCTCTTCTTTCCTTCTTTCCTCCCTTTCGCTTCTTTTTCTCTTTCCCTTTTTCTCTTTTTCCAACTTTACCATCACGTTCCTTTTTCTATACTATCCGTTTCTTCCTCCAACCACCTACCACCTTTCTCCCACTGTCTTTGTCCCTCGTGTTTCCTCCCCCAATCCATCCACGCGTCCCTCATCTGGTTTCAACTCGCTCTCTCCTGCTCTCTGCCGCGCTGTTTCGTTCCGTTTAATAGCGATCGACCATTCGCGAAATGCGCGAAGCGGAATCTCATGGGTAAAAGGGTAAAAAAAAAGAGAAGAAAGAAAGAAAGAATGAGGGAAAGCAAAGGAGGGAAAAAAGAAGAAAGGGGAGGAGGGAAAACAGAGAAACGAGGGACAGGTTCTCGGAAACCTCGAACGAGATGGCTTGATAATTGAGCGTTCGTCTCATCGATGAGAGCGTTGTCTTTCCACGTAGGCTGCTCCCTCACCTTTGTCCTCGTGTAGTGTTCGCCGGGTTTCCGATTCCGTGGCCGCCGCTCCGCTTCGCCGGCGGAATTTATTTTAATTAAAAGGGGTAGCCCGCCCAGCCAACGTCCCCGTGCCTGGGATTCTCGTTTTCGTGAACGACTCGGTTCGACCGTATGTTAAGATTTTCTTCGAGAAGCAAACGAAGAACAGACATAGGAAGAGTGCGAATAAAGTTCATCGGTCCATCGAAAGTTACTGAATTTATCAAAGTCAATGAAGGAGAGTGGAAAAGTAGAATGTGCTCGCGTCTAGGATTCTCATATTCATAAACAATTCGAGTATCGCTATAATAACCACACCTTACGTATGTTAAGGTTTTCTTCTTTAAGAAAACGAAGAAGCGGAACGAGAATAGTTGCAGAAAAATTCGTCGATCAGTTGAAAAACGTAGAATGTTTGGAAGAGACCGTGAAAATGCAGAGTGTCCTCGTATCTATGATTCTCGTTTCCGCAAACGGTTCGGTATCGCTCGGTTCGACTCTGTATCAAAGTTTTCTTTTCTAAGTAAACGAAGAAGGGGAACAAAAAAATGTATCGACCTATCAAAGGGCAAGGAATCTTTCGAAGATGCCATAGAAAAAAAAAGTGAAACTTTAACGGTGAAACGTTTGAATGGTAAATTTTTGTGAAAATCGAGTTCGAATGAAAATAGAGGCGAGCGAGTGCCCTCAAAGACCATTCGTCGGCCATGCGGGCCTTTCGCAGACGTTCGAACCTCGTTTGACTTTCACTCGAGAAGACGCTAAAAGGTTCCATGGTATATCAAGGAGATTTTGCTTTTAGCACATTCACGATAAAACGCGTCCCGCAGCTGCGACTCCCGTTTTCTTCGACGGCCTCTTCGACCTGTCGACGCTAACGTTGATCGACGTCCATCGGTAATAGCGATCGACGATCTTTGTCCTATTCGTTATACCGTTTGAAGTTCTAACGTGTTGTTTCTTGGTAGGTAAATGACCGGTTGATGGATAAACTCCTTATACGTTTATTTATCAGTCGAATTAGTTTCTCGTGACAACTGTTTCACAAAGGATTATAGAAATGGACGCATTAAATGATGAACATGTGCGTATATCAGTCAGACTTCAAAATCATCGAAGAAAGGCAGAATGAGAGAAAAGATTTGGATGAAGGACAATATCGTTTCTTAAATAAAAATAAAGTAGAAAAATGCTGTAATAAAAATGTGAAACAAACGACATTCTTTAAAGAACTTCAACGAGAAAGAATGGTAGTTGAATATCACTGTATTTATCCTCTGATATGGTCGTACTCGAAAAACAGACTCCACTTTCCATTTTTTCAAATGAAGCAACACAAGCCAACAAGTTTTTAACGAACCTACTAACCAGCTTGTTGACTGCATTAAAATACGTCGTCAAGTATTTGGTTAATTCCAGAGACTGGTCTGTGCGAATGACGTAGAACGATTATTCGGCACGGCGTAACAACGCTACGAGCATAGTTTATCCATGGAGACGATATACGACAGTGAAAACCCGGCCAACGTTGATTCTGGATGCGAAGCCGGTTATTTTTAACCTGAAAAATCGTTTTCATACGGCGAGAGACACACGTGGCTGGCCAATGGATTTCACGGCAGGGTCCGTTTGTCCCTCGGCACGGTTATGGCGCCAAGTTCGCGATAATTTAATTCACGAAGGTTTGGAAAAGCAATTAATGAACATGAAGTAATTACGGCCGCGCGCGCTTTAATCTTTCCGTCTTTCCGTTTCGGTAACGGCTTTCTATAATTCAGACATATCTCATTAAAAGTTGTGCGCGTTTCGCGCGACCAAAATAAACGTCAACAAGCAACTTCCTAGTTCTAATTACCGCGCAATTCAAGTGATTTTCCCTGTACGTTTGTTTTAATATCAAAGCGTCACGGCATCACGGGACAATCAGCCTACTTTCTTCCTGTTCAAAACTGTGCTTTTTATATTTCGATCTTAGGTCCGAGTACATACGCGAAGGTGCATCGTTGGAAGAAAAAATTTTGGGGCGGAAATTTGCATAGTTTGAAGATTTTTGTTCGAAAAACCCCTAATTGAAGAGCAATTGAGTTATGTATCTCGTGAAAGTTTCATTTAAATATAAGAGCTACCCTAATTATCAATTCAAACGTTACTGACATTAAGGTAGAGCTAAATTCCAACGAAAAACACCATTTTATCTTATATTCCCTTGTTTAAATCCGACAAGCTGCAAAAGCTTCACAATTATATCTATCATCGGCAGGTATGCAGAAAAATACAAGGAAAGAACAGCAACACATCCAAACCAGTTGGCGGCTGAAGCGAGCAAAACTCTCATAGAAAGGAGACTAAAAAGAAAACACCCCATTGACCTCATTAAAGAAATAAAATAGTCAGAATCGAAGATGGTATCCCGATGAGGGTAGCCATCCACGTGTTATTTAGCAATTAAGTTAGAAAAATTTACCAAATGCCCAGCTGGACAAATTGTAAAGTACAAATTAAATAATAAAAAAAATTACATCTATAATTTTCTAATCGCGGATGATTTATATCCACTGAATTATATTCACTCGAAGGGAAGAAAATGTCGAACGTATCGTATGAAAATTGTATTCCCCATATTTGTTAGCGAAACGCTTTCAAATTTCAGATCTTTGCCTCCTTTCTTCGTTAAAGAATCACTTCGATCGCTTCACAGAGATCCACTAAACAGTATGTATACTCGTGACGAGAGATATCTCGTATATTTATCTGAGGTTTATTTAGGTACACAGTGAGATCACGTTGAGGTATTTATCGTCGCGGCAACGATTCCCATAATTTTCCGCGACACTTTTCTCGTTGCCCGGGTGAAATCTGAAATTTCACTTTGCCGGTTAACTTTCGCAATTTACGGACCGGCTCGTTTCCTTCCCCTCGTCTCCGAATGAACAATTTGCGGCCGCGTTACGCAAACACGCGTCTAATAAAGAGGAGAGAGAGAGAGAAAAAAGAAGAAAGAAATAGAAGGAAGGAACGGAAAAGGAGTAACAGCGAAAAAAAGAAAAGGGAGAACAGAATTGAATATAGAATGGAGAAAAAGAGTAAGGGGAAATCGGTTAAACATATAGATCCGTTGGTTCGTAACACAGTATTAATTCGTTAAGATTATACACGGTATATATACGTATATTGGGGAAATAGCCGCGAAACAACTTTATGTAAATTCCTCGTAAACAATCCCCGCGAGTTAAACCGCGGGCACGAAATTAAAGGTTCGCCGGGGCTTTTTAATTTTCAAATGGCTAGCTTAGATAGAATGCAAATATGACAGCTGAACATAAAGTTTAATTACGTGCTAGTGATAAAGCCGGGGCCGGGTACCGGGCAGGCCAGCGACGCAATTAAAAAATATTAAACCGGGCCATCTCTCTCCCATATAGCCGTCTATCTCCGGGGTTTATTCTATGGGCTTTTTTGAGTGGAAAATAATCGCTAAAATGGCTTTTGCCAACTAACTCGCGAGCAAATATTGCGAGTATGCGAGAGGGAACACAGATTAATTATCCGATTCATTGCGTTCGACGGCGTGGCTGTTTGTAACACTCGGGCTTGGTCATGGACAGTGCTTCCATGCTCGATGTTAAAAAGTGATACAATAAAAAAAGAAGAACGAGGAGGAAAAAGGTAAAAAAAGAGGTTGTATGTATATTATATGTAGAAATTAATTCGATGCTTTTACTTGTTAAAATAATTACAAATCCATTTTATATTTCGTCGTTTATACAGCATTTTCGGACTTTGAAGTAAGAATTCATAATATATTAAATAAAACTAAGAATTTACCAAAGAAAGAAGACGACGAACTAATTTCTACGTCGAATGAAAGTAAACCAACGATAAAACCAAGAAGGAAGATAAGATGAAGGAAGAATAGAGCTGTTTGAAAAATCGTCACAACAAATGTTGAAATTAATTAATTTTCAAGTCTTCTCGAGTCCTTTTTCGTGGCGCTTCCCAGTTAATTCCATTTAATGGCCATAATGAAGGGAGGTGAAAATTCTTAAAGAGAAGGACAAATTCTACCGTTAATTAACGATGTTTCAACTTTCTAGTTATTTTTTCTCGTAGATATTTTTAAGTTTCGAAATACGTAGAAGCGGCGTTGAGCATCGTAAAAAAAATTGTCAAGCGGAAACAATGACAAGCGCGGCCACGATCGATTTATTTCAGAGCCAACCCCTGTCACAATCCTCAATTAGTTCTACAAATGTTTTCTCGTTAACCCTCCACACGGTATCGTCGCTATTGAAATACGACATATCAATGCGTTCGGCTAAAAGCCTGCCGATATATCACCACTCGATAATCTTTCATTGACAAATTACGCTTAATGGCATGAAACATTACACGCACCAGTTAGTTTATCGCTGGACCGGCTGACGCTCATGAAATCGCGCCGATTTTTCACACGATTCGCCAACTTTGATGCACAAGATTGATACAAACCAAAATTGGCACAACTAGTTGTTTCATCCTGATTCGTTATTGTGATTTGCGCCGTTTTCTCTGTGATTTTAAGCTACGCTGTTATAGACAAAGGAATTTCGAAAAGCGCGTATGCATTTAATACGATTCGAGATTTTAAGCGTTCGTGTAGCAAGAATAGTTGCTGGAAACACAACGGTACCGGAAGATCAGATATCTCGTCAGTCGAAGAAGCTAATCGATGCTAATAGATTCAGCAGCGATCACGAAACCATAGTGCTTGGCCTTTTGCTCCGAATCTCTTCGCCGGATCATGGCTCGAGAATGTATCTCACAACTGACCAGACGAAAATTTAAACGGTTCGACGAAACGTGAAACGCCCCCGGCTCGACGGCTTGTTAACGCCTCTATCGTGGAATTAATCGCGCCGCGGCTTTCTTCCTTCTTGCGACTTTAATCTCCTAGCTATCCAAAATCCCAGTCTCCATGAAGATAGCAGATCAGAGCGAAATCTTTCCTTGTTTGGATCTTCGATAAAGTAATGTTATAAGTATCGCGATATTTGTACGTTAATATTCCTAGAGAAAATGATAAATGGAAGAAACTACTCTTTTTTTATTATTATTATTTAATTTGTACTTTGCAGTTTGTCCAGCTGGACATTTGGTAAATTTTTTAACTTAATTGCTAAATAACATGTGGATACCATCTTCGAGTTTGACTATTTGACTTGACGAGTTTGACCGTTTGACTGTTTGATTATCATGTGGGTGGTGTGGATGTTGAGTGTATAACATGTGGGAGTTTGACTATTTTATTTGTTTAATGAGGTCAATGGGGTATTTTCTTTTTAGTCTTCTTTCTATGAGAATTTTGCTCGCTTCAGCAGTCAGCTGGTTTGGATGTGTTGCCGTTCTTTCCTTGTATTTTTCTGCGTACCTGCCGATTTCTTCTTTGACCGTTGGTATTTTTAAGTCTGCGTATATCTTCGCTTCTGACATACCATGGAGCGTTGACTATTGTTCTCAGTATCTTCGATCGTAGCGATTCTAGTTTATTTATGTGGTTCATTGCTGCTGTCCCCCATAGTGGTATTCCATACGTCCAAATTGATTTTATTATCGTTTTGTATATTTTTCATTTATTTTCTATGCTGAGTTTAGAATTTTCACCAGTTAACCAGTACATTTGTCTTCTTTTTATCCGCATTTTGTCTATAATTGATTTAGCACGTTGCTTCCATGTGAATTGTGTGCCTAAGTGGAGTCCTAGGTATTTAACTTGCCTTGTTTGTGTTATGTGCGTGCCATTCAGTTGGATATTTGGTGGTTTCCGTTTTCTTAGTGTAAATGTAATATGGTTGCATTTACTGGTGTTTGCTTTTATTCGTTTATCTTGTAGTCATTTTTCTATTTTTCTGATGTGCTCTTGTAGTAATTTGACAGCTGTTTCTGAATTACTGTGCCTGACTGAAACAACTACTGAGTGGAAAAAAAAGATAACGCTGATGCAACGAAACACACGGTGATCCCATAAAACGGTCGGTAGCATACGTACAGGCTGATCACGTTGTTCGATTAAAAACAACACCAAGTGTCGTCCGTGCGAGCGGTAAATAACCTGTCGTCATTAGAGGAACCTTTCGATCTATCGAATGAAAAAGAATGGCGTCTCTTAATCGGTCATCCAATCGGTTAATGCACCGTTCGTGGTGGCGCGCACGGTAAACTAAATAAATGGTTCCGATTCTCTTTCCCGTTCTTTCCCGCGCGATACCTTTTCATTTCGTTCTTTCAAAGACACCAACCGTGATTCCATTTGAAATCAGTGAAAATACGCTTTCGCTACGGTCTCTTAGCGTGCTTTTTTTTTTATAACGTTTATTGACCAGTAGAAGAGTATTACATGTGTGTGTTGTTCACAATAAACAATGAATTTCGGTTGTGGTATAGTTTAGGCAAAAGTACCGATACGTGGCGGTACGACATTGCCATACAATGTTTTGTGTGTCGAAATTACATATTTTAGTGTTACTATTTTTAAATTAATTTAAATTTAAGTCGCTGTAGAGCCGTGCTTATATACGATATTGTTTTTTCTTCCTATCCCTGTCCTGAAAACCTGGTCGCAAAAACAGGATAGTATCTCTTGGCGTGAACTGAAAGGAATATGACCTATCGCATAAGAGAAAATATACAAATAATCGACACATGCGTGTATAACACTTTAATAACTGATAAACTTTGCTGTTAGAATTCGTTTACGCCTCTCAATTTCGTCGAAGAGGAGAAAAATATTAGAAATGACGAGCGAAACTATAGCCACGAAAGAAAAACGAAAATAGAGTACACGCGAACTTGACCATGTTTCCCAGGTTTTTTCCTTCGTAAGTTTAACCCCTCTGCGTCCCCCCCCTTCCATGCCCGCTCGTCCTCACGGATTTATCTGATTCAATCTATATGCAAATCAATTATAATGGTAAATTAACGGCTGACCTAGACTGTTAGGTAGATATATCTCGGCCGACGATTATCTTGCCAGCATGTTCGTTGCTAGTTTCGCAATTATGACCCAGTCGTTGTAATGACTGTTTAGTCACCGCTAGCTCCGCGGGGCAATTTAATTATCATCGAGCTGCGAGATCAGTGGTCTCGGCCGGTGTATCGTCGTGCCAGTTCCTCGACCGGCCATGCGGGAAAGCCGATCGGTACGTGTACGAAGAAATTATGTTGTTGCCGCACCAGCAAACGGAACGTGTAATTCGACTTTATTAGTTCGCTTGGCAGAGGTTGATATCATCGGAGATATTTAACATTCGTGGATTATTAAATCGTATCTCGAAGGAAAAGTAACGATTACAAGATTTGTAATATCGGTATTTACCTGGCAAATAGCAGGGTTTTTCGGTAATTATTAGATATCGAAAGAGAACAATCTTTGTTAACACTGGAATTCTAACGAAACAATTTGCCGAATGTAAATCGTGGAATTTGCCACATCGGCAATACGTGGTACAGATTTTCGCGAATATTAGGTATCGAAGGAGAAAAATTTCATTTAAAACAGAAAGTGGAGCGGAGCCGGCCACTTCAATTCTCGAAAAGGAATTTTCATTTTCATTCCATTGTCAATATATTGAATTTTGATTTTCCGCGAATGAAACTCTACCCGAGTTAACCATACGTAAAACCTATTTTCAAGAATAACTGTCAGTACTATTCCCTATTACCAATCCTATACTGAAATTGTTCATCCGCCTATTAAACGTTTATCCCTCTAACTTCACATATTTTAATCCATCGGTGAGCATTCGACGCACGTAGCCTTCCGCCGGTTAAAATTACGCTCTCAATCTGCTGAAAGATTGAATGGACGTCCATTTATAGCAAATGTACCGGTACCCGGCCGTACGATAACAAACGAATTGAAGAAAGGGGGTGGTAGGAGGATGGGAGAAGTAGCGTGGAAAGAAAAGTGGCGTACATGAGCGCGATCCTATAACTACCACCTTTAGGCGTATCTTCGGCCGGGTAACAGCGAGTACAACACCAAGTCCATTCAATCTAATACTTCTACGGGTAGGACGGTGGTCCGGGGAGGGCAAGCTAGCAACAACCATTTGAACCCACACAGCCAAAGGGGTCGACACGAACGTGGTTAGGGGCAGTTTAATATCGGATAATTGAATCCGAACCTCCCACCCCCTGGCCACACGACCTCTGGCTCACTCCTGGCCACGAAGAAACGAGACAGAGACGAACGGAGAGTGGCAATGAGAGAGAAAGCGAGAGACAAAGTGGAGAGACTAGGAACGAGCGAGAAAGGGTATAGTAGACTAGAAAGCGGAGATAAAGAACGACTCGAATAAAAAGAGGGAGGGAGACGGCCAGGGCTGATAGAAATAGAAACTGGTGGACGAAGAGGATGAGGAAAGAAATCGAAATGTAGAGGAAAATAAGAAGTAGGAAGGGAAAAAGGATAACTGTGACAAGGAGTAGAGTAGCGAGTATGTGGCCAGAGTTGGTTACTACCTCTTATTGCAACTTCATCGAACGAAACAAATAGAGGAAACACAGCGTAGTTCAAAGATGGAGGAACGAAGGAAGGGCGGCCCAATTTGCAGCGAGTATTACATCGAAGATCGACCGTAAAGGAATCCAAGCATATCTTCGCGATTAATTCGAGCGAACTTTATCTTCGTACGAAAGAAAGGACGATGGATAAGCATTCCAAGCTAGGCAACGCAATCCCATTCCGGCCAATAAGAGTAAATTAAAGCCGATGTGGAGACCGGTGGGTGCTAACAATTCGAACTGTCGAGCGTTGCTCTAAATGGCCCCGATATATGTGTCTTTCCGTATCTGCGTCTCTTTTCCTCCTCGCCAGTTTTTTCTTTCGCCTTTCACGCGATATAAGTCGGAACTCGTCCGGTCCCTGGCACCCAACCCTCCACCCCTGACCCCGTCGCGGCTCTCTATACACATAGTTAAAATAGTAGCGGCCTGTGGAATGCGGGACCGCGCACAATTTATTTGGCCAACGTAAATTTTCTGCCGACGAATCCCCCTGGGAAGTTATTTAATTTCGGGGCCGATTCTCAGATCTGGAGAACCCGCTGCTGTTAACGGCTCAGACTTTTTCACCCTTTTACCTGGCCGGCGCTTCTGGAAATTTATGTCACAGCACGGTGTACCGTTCAGGAATTGTCCGGATCGTATGCCGAACTCCATTCCTTTCCCTCGTTTGCGTCCTATGGACCGATCTCCAGAGACTTTTTCGTATAATAGTTTCTCGTAATCGTCGCTGGTTTCACCCTTTCGCGACGAGAGTGAAAAACTCAAGCCACGAAATTTCGTATTACAAATGTCACATTTTAAGTATCACCATACGCAATGCAATTATCGATACTTGTATCCGATAAAATGTCGAAACGCGAGCTACCTTCGTAATAAAGAGATCATTATTTTTCAAATCGTTCGTTCTGAATTCTTCGTCATTCGAGTATATCGTCGATACGTTAATATCGAGTAAAGTTTAAAACAAACTGTAATATTCTCTAATCGTAAGTCGATTAAAAACGAAACGGCGTTTTCTGTCGTGCAGAAAAATGGTATATACAATTCATAAAAGCGAGATTGGACCTATCAAATTGACCATAGGCAATTATGCCCGTCGGTTGGAATGAGGATGGTAGAGAAAAGTATCGCGAGATGGGGGCGGTATCGTTGAAATGCAGTCGTCATAATGACCCCTGCGATATACACAGGATACGAGTGTATACAATGACGACGGGGATACGCGCGGAAAAAATCAGCCGGCGACTGGGATTTCGTTTAATTAATTTTTTAATTACAAACTCATCGAAATGAGTCGGCGAACAGCGACAGCGGACGACGACGGCTCGTATCGACCAATCCAGAATTTTTGATGTGATTGATGGGCGGCGAGGAGGGCCGCAAGAACGAGCCCCGTCGATACGATCATGATTATTATTAATTTTACAGGTATTATTGGTTATCGTTTATATTTATTCAGTACTATCCGGTTGGTCCACCCCTCCCCTTCACCCTGTCAACCCTCTCGTCCCACACCATCGTCCATATTTGCCTCCACGCCGCAGGATAGAGGCGAAGTTGCGTATAGGTTGGGACGATGCCGCGGAGAGAGACGGCTGTATTTACAAGCTCACAAAGCAACGATACGCAATATTAAAATGTACGGGTAAATTAAAAGTAGAAGCTGCGTGGAATCGACTAATAAAAAATTATTTCGTCGCAGCTGCAGTCTGACCGGCGCGATTAAATGTCGTCGAGTATCGTAACTTTCGATGACCGTCCGGGGGAAAAACGAACAAAGAGAGAAACGATCCACGCAAAGATCTGTTAAATATATTTTATTAATCGTTGAACGCTTATTCGCTGAAACAGATGAAGAACTCTTCGCACTGTGCCTCGTCGAGCTTGTGTAACGAACTTTGTAGATGTTGCTGTTGGAGGAGAAAATTAGGAAGATAGTAAAGAAGAATTAAGGGAAGAGAAGATGCAGGAATGGGGAAAAGTGTAAACGCGATCAATGGAAGATCGAAAATCGAAGGTTTCGGCGGCGGGGGTTAAACTCTGCCCTTCGGTCCTGCGAAGGTTACGGAAAAGGCGTGAGAAAGAAATGAAAGGTCTGCGAAGAGAAAAGCTCTCTTTTATTAAACGAAAAATTGGATCGTGCTTGTCGGAATGCAATATTTCGACGGATTCATTTGGTGGAAACATTTCTTCCTCGGGAAAAAATTCAATCAAATCCAGAAGGTGAGGTAGGAAGGTAGAGGAGGGTGACAGAGAGTGGAAGAGGAAAGAAGAGAGGAGAAGCGAAAACACGCTAACGTCGGTCGGGAAGCGAAGAGAAGAGGAGAAGGAGCGAGAAGAAAAGTACGAAAAGTTCGAAGAGCAAAAAGTCACGTCGGGCCCGGGTATCGAAATATTTACAAGCTATCGAGCGGTATTATTTCATTGGCGGCGGTCGATCCTTTCAACGTGACCGTTGCAAAATTCAATCTCATTGATCGATCGCCACGGTCGTTTATAACTTCGTCGAAATTGCATCGTTAGCGGCGCGGTGAGGTATCGATCAACGGCGCGGCTCATTATTTCTCTCCGGCTTCGCTGCAAATGATACTTTCTTCGAAAGCAGACAGATTGCGTACAAAATTCCAGGACGGACCGCCGTTAATATTCCTACCAGACGATGCACATTATTCTCATTACCTCATTAACACACACCGGCCGCCACTCCATCTCGTTACGACAGAGATCGCGCGTGTATCTTCTTTCTTTTTCCCTTACACACCTCGTACGTGCGTCACCTTTCTTACAAAGGTACAAAGTGTTTCATAACAACTGGTCAATCGAGGAGGATGTAGCAAAATATGATGAAGAAACGTTTCTTTTTTTTTCTAGTAAACGATTTCGTTTTATTTTTTAATACAGAAGGTTTAAGATAGATTAGTCTATTGTAATCAATCCTGCAATTAGTTATGAATCTTATAGACTTCTATCGCATTTACTAAAAATACTACAAGATCAAACAATATACACAAATAGTAAGATCTCATCTTTTCATCACCTATTACTTAATCCACCTATACTTCTGCGACACCTTATACATAAATACCGTACAAGGTTCCACGACGAACGTCTTAAACACGCGAACTTCAACGAGCAAGAACAAAGCGTCCCTACTGGCGAACGCGTTGCTGTAATTTTTCCAGCTCGAATTTCCGGAAGCCGAAACAACGACGAAGAGGAATTCCTTCGAGGATCGAGATCCCGAGTCCTGTCCGCGAGTGAATTTTCACTTTGGCCCGGGTGATGAGCCACCATTACGGTGATTTACTTAATGAGCACAGCGACATACCAGCCAGGGGAGAAAGAAGAACGAGTCGCGATGGCCATCGGACTAAGCACGATAGAGAGGGTTAAAAGTAAGGCACGCATTGTCTTCGAGAGGGCCAGGCCGAGAGAAAGTGTGTCGAAAAACAATGGTGTGTTCAACCCCTATCCGTATGCCCGTTCTTTTCGCTCGTCCTTTCCTCTCTTTTCTTCCCGGATCCTCGTCCGCACCTTGAGGTCTTGATGAAAACGTGACCTAGTATGATTCTGCTGCAGCTACCTGCTGTACCGACTGTGCTTCTCATCCCTAAAAGGCGCTCTCTGGAAATCCGCTGGCGTTGTTTCGTCCATTTTTCGTTGTTTCGTGAATAATGAATTTCTTCTTCTTTTTCCCCCGGTTTTCTTTTCTTTTTTTCTTTCTGCCGTTTTATTTATGCTTCTATTATGACGAGGCTTCATTTCAGAGGGAGAGACTCGAATATCAAGTAAGCCTGTTAGTCTTATCGAGGAAAGGTTATCTTGTAAGCTTATCAATCGTTGTATCAGAGACCATTACGTCGCAATGCGACACAATCTACAAGCGTGCACGGGGCCGAGGTAACGAAATTAATTTTTTGCGTGACCGTTCGATCGAACCGCATTCAAGAAGCGGCGCACGCGGCCCGCTTAAGGAGCCACTCGTTGCGGCCAGTTAGAGGCGAGTGTCGCTGGTACCGAGCAGCACGGATCAATTTATTCCTTAATTTACATTTCTTTAGAAATCTTTTTACCCTCTGTCCCGCCCCGTGCCCACCGTCCCTCCGCGGTTATTTACGACATGTCGTGATAGCATGGCCGCTACCCCGGCCAGGATTAATGTCGCGACCTTAATTCATTGCCGAAGCTACCTCGACCTCTTGGCCAGCTTCTCGAACAGTACGTTTTCGTGCTTGTCGTGAACGGTAATGAGTTTCTTAACGAAATTCCAATCTCAAAAAGGATCGATATTTTCATTTGCCTACTGTTCGATTGAATAACGATACCTCTTAAAGTTTAACATATTTGCTGCTATCGATGCATACGTTGCTTTATATTAATTATCTGAAATTCAATTGCCAGACTGCCGGTAATAAATGAGCTGCTCAGAAGTCGTGCCGGTCAACTCCACTTTTTATCAGAATTTCTCAATTTCATTATATAAATACACGATTAATGTTCAAGCTCCGAAAACAAATTACTTATTTCCATGTGTTCATTTGTTACAACAAGAAGAGATGAATAGTCAAACTTTAGCAACAACGTACGTCATTCAAATGTTGAAACACGGATTTGTTTATGAAAAAAAAAATGGTCTAAGATAACAGTTTCTGTTCTGAAATCGTTTTCGAGTACCAAAGCTGTGTGATGTCGCCTGGTTAAAAAAACAACAGAAAGAAGTTATCGATTTGCATGGCAGGCAGAGGGCGGGAAAAGGCGCAAACTAATTACGTGGATTAAACAAGAGAAATGACCTTGTCATATTCATCCAGGCCAGACTCGAAACAAGCGGCGGATGGAGAGAGCAGCGACGCACCGGCACATCGGTCTCCGGGCGTTCGAACCGGTTCGAGAGTGTCTTTCCAAGGGTTGTAGAACATTCCCACTAAAATATAAAGTGGCTTTCGGGGTGGCATAGCAATGGGGTGCCTATCGCATGCATTCACCCAGGGACGCAAACGTGGGGGTGCTATTGATCGACTGGAGAGCCAGTCAACCCTCTCGGCCCTGCACGCGCGCGTAAAGCTCACATGTAAAATCATATATGTATACGCACCTGCACAACGGCCGACGCATCTGTGCCTGTAGGTCGTGCAAACGAACGCGAAAGGTGGAAGGTTTAATGTCTAACTTTCGGCTTTTCGTGCGTAACAGCCCGTCCAGGTCTTTTCCGTTCGCATCAACCGATCACCCGATATACGAACGTCTAAAAGAAGAATTCCGTGACGCGTTTATTTTACAGTAGAAAAAACATAGTATGTTCACGAGTACAGATCAAACGAGTTAAAAGCATGATTTCTATTATGATAAAGTCACATTTGTTAATATAAAAAATGTCTAAGCGTCCTGCAGAGCTCGATTTGTAGCCTGAACCGGTATCTGTTCCCAAATCACGAAATTACAAAGCACAATCTTATATTATGTTTCATCGTAAATCTACGACTCTTCGGTACACCAACGATCAACGAGTCAGACATCGATCTGTAGAAATTCTTGAAATTTTTACTTCTCCATAGGATCGGAACCCGCCATTCCAGTAAGTCCTTATCGCGTTATATTGCGACTGCAATTTTTCTCATAGAGCCAATTCGTTATAGGTCTTTGCGCGAGCATCGGCGAGGTTTGGCTGAAAGGTGGAGAAACGACGGTGCTGGGACGGCGAAGGGTCGTTTGGAGGGGGGTAATGAAATTGCACTCATCGTGTGAAATTTAATATTAATCCTGGATGTAATATGAGCGGACGCAGCGGTGCTCAAGCGTCGCGGAAACGAGCGTCACTTTCGTAAGGTTCCAAAGAATCGACGCCGGTAGCATCGACGTGACACGGTCGCGCCGCCATACCACGTTGGCCCGCCGTCAATCTGTAAAGCGATTATCGCGTCATTTTATCTCGCGATTGCCTTCGCTGCAATTTCTTTGCCCCTCTCCACCCTCTTTCGCCGGTTCCGCGATAATCTCGTCGTCGTTGGACGATTTTTCTTACGAATCACGACGATCTGGTTGCACCAATACAGCCTGTGTGCACCTGGTGAGATTCGTAATTGGATAGGATAAGATCGACCACCGGACAAAAACGAGACGTTATCTAACGGTTACATCGATCCGGAATTGAATGCAGAAACAGGAAAGGTGAACGCATTAACGATCGCATAGAACGATAATAATCGAGTAATTTTGTGTGAATGTTGTCGAGCGATTTTGACATCCGAACACCATAGAAACAAAATATTGGAAAGTTTACGATACACCGGTCGATTATTGGAAGGGAGACGTTGGGCACCGCAACGACCTCGTTCAAGTGACGAGCGTCCGTTAAAATATTAATACTCGACTTTTAATGAGAGCTGCTCGTCTTCTCTCTTATGGAGCGAGCGCTTGGTGCCCTCTGCCCTTTGCAGCTTCTCCCCCTTTTGCGTTTCATCGCTGTCGTACCCTCTTTCCCCATTCTCTACTTGTCACGATCCAATAAATGCCGCACGAAGAATCTTCACTCGCGAATTTCCCTCCATCCGCGTTATGCTCGCTCCCATCACTGAATTCGGATACCGTGTTCGAAAATCAAATTCTCCGGTGTAATCGTTTCCGGCCGCCCTCGATTAAATTCTTCAACGACCATGGACAATAGTGTCCCGCGTGCTTCCAGCCGATTCTTAAACTCCAGTTATAGCACACTGATAACCCATTGAATCCCGGAGTTTTATGACCTTACGGCACCGATCGATCCAGTACAAGTGTCTTCTTACATTTGCTAAGTGGTTGGAGAAATTGCCTTTTATTGCAAGAAATATTTCGGATTAAGTGATCGACTTGTGTTTACAAAGTAGGAGATTTAGATGCACTTAACTAAATAAGATCATACAGATACATTTTCCCTTCATTAATATATTCTTCTAATAGCGTTGACAAAAATTATTAAATTTTCTGTGCGATACCTGTATCGACGCAATGTGGTATTACAAACTACATATACAAAATCTGGCAAACTCTTTTCTAAGCTACTGAATCCTTGCTCTCGTAAGTCGAATACTTTTTTAACAAGTTATTCGTGACAACGTTCAATTTAGAAATTACCCTCTCCCTACGACTGGCGGTAATCTATCGTTCTAATTAACCCCCTCCTGCTTCAAGCCTCTGCCGAACTTCTAAATTGCAGCACAACCATACCACCCCCGCCCCTCAAGAAGATACTCGAGGCCGATAAAATATCTTACTCAACGTTCCCCCTAATCGAACAATCGTCGAGGTAACGTAGGCCACGCTCGAGCACAAAGGACTAAATCATCGCGAAACCCAATCAATGTCTGGTGTACAATGCAATTACAAATCGCTGTACAATTTCTTCCCTCGACCCGGCACGATCACCTCTCGCGAGGACCTTTTGCTCTGCGAATCAAGGACCTCGATTTATCTTTATCCACGCTCTCTCTCTCTCTCTCTTCGTTCTTCGTCTTTGTTTCGCACTCGTCCCAGGACCGTCGCCGACTATGCTCACCGGCACACGTCGGTCCGTCTCTCTTATTCCTTCTTCTTGCGGTGTTCTTCCTTGTCGTTGCGCACGGCGATCGGCGCCACCACCTAGCTTAGTCCTGTGCTACCTCCTGTCGCAAGCTGCCAGCCTAATCACGGCAGGACGTTTTCGCGCCTTCTGCGCCCGCCGGTAGCGCCGACACAGCCCCCACTACCGAGTCCTAACTCGCCTTCCACTGCGAGTTCCGCTGACCGCAAGTCCTCGCGGCGAAGGATTCGCGTGAAAGTTACCCGACAACTCTTTCGCGCCACGCTGGTTCCGCTTCCCTCTGTGCGCCTCTTGGCGACAACAGCGACGAACATCGTGCACCATTAAAGACGTTATAGACGAACGATGATGCAGGTTGGAGAATGTTAGAAAGCAGGATGGCAGCGTGGTCGACGATCGGTTCTTCGTTGTTAATAAGTAATTTGTCTTGGTATATGAATTCGATAAAGGAATGATGATTGATGAGTAAATAAGCGAACCCTTTCACTGCCGATGAGAGCGACGATGTGTAACAATAATTCTATCGGAAAATTTAAAATAACTTTCCACGTGGGTTCTGGATATAATTATTTATCTATTGCTAATGTAACTTTCGCTTAAGAATAAATAAAATATGGCAAATAAAATATGAAAGGTTTTTGTTGGAAAATCCTTTAAATGCAAAAATTTGTAAAATAAAAAGAATGAAAGTAACGTATAGGTAGAAAGATGCATCGAGTGTTACAGATTTTTGCAGAATTTTTATGTTTTTCGAACGAGAATGGATTAGATATTGATATAAAGAGCACGGTAGCGGAATCGCATGAAAATTTTGCAAACTCAAGATTTTTCCATTAAATTTTACACAAACCGTTCTCTTCTAACTATCGGTCTAATAAAAATCGGGTCCACCAAAGCAGTCATGTAAAAATTGAATGTATATTCTGTGCGAAAAAATTCATTTATTACTAAAATTAGTCTAATAAAATATTCTTCGTTTTAAAAGTTAGAACATAGACAGAACATAATTGATACAAAAGACTATTTATTATCTATCTATCTATTAGTATCTATCTAGGTACTTCACGTACTCGATACTAATACAAATAGCTAACCTATCAAGTTATAAAACAGTCTAATGGACGAAAATCCGAATATCAAAATAGTCTGAGATCAAAATCACATATCTATTTCAACGTCAAACGTAATCGTAAACTACTATCTTTCAAAGTACCGAATATTAATCTATCAAAATCATATACGCTCCTGGTCGAAACAAACTTTTTCTAAACGACAAGAATATTACATTTAAATATAAAATTTAGTTAAATATCTAAATATAATTAAGCTTCCAATACCATAAAATTGAAGAAATAAAATAAAATTCTACAGTATCAACTACACTTTATAGCATAAAAGAATATCACGAATAAGATATCTATCGACTTAAAGAATTCATTCTTTCCTCTTAAATTTTAAGATGCTCTGATCTTTAAGATGATCTGATTTCAGATAGGAGCGTATATCGAATAATTATTTTACCGGATAATATTCCTATATCCTCGTTCTATCCTTCTTGGACCCCATTTCCGGAAACAGTTACCTCGCGCTAGCTTTTCGGACAAGCCTTCTTAAGGGACTATCAGACCATAATACGTTAGATTAATTAACGTAATCGTAATGAGACGATCTCATCTCGACGCACAATGTGGGCTACCCGATATCGCAAGTGTCTTGATGTCCTCGTGCGTGCACACGGCAACATCTACCTGTAATACGTCCACGCGAACGGCCCGCGCGCGCGCACACATACAGGTCAGCCGTGTATTACTGACAAGATAGGTCGAACAATGGCTTCCATTACGGCTAGAGACTGGTTGAGTTAATGGGCAAATTGTCTGCTAAGTCATTTAAAGGGCTAAACCCGGTGCAGGCGCAGGCCTCGCTCTAGTCTCTTCACGCGGTTTGCTGACAATCGATGCAATTAGATCGATGGTGCGCCGCCTAAGACCCGATAACCTCGCGAAATTTTCGACCGGAATACGCGGAAAGTTCGATTGAATTGCGATCTCTGATCGGTCGACGTTGGTTAACCGGATTATCTTTGAGAAAAGATTTCCTGCAGACCGAATTAGAAAATTAGAAGCTTGAGACACTAAGCTTCTTGAAGATTACTAATTCAAACAGACACGACATAAGGAAACTTTGACTTTGTCGTGAACGTGAACTCAGCACCATGTAATCGCGATATCTGCCGATATAAATAGATTGCGGATGTTTATTCATTTGCAGATAATTTAAAAATGGAAGATGTATACAATATGCAAGAATATATGAAATATGTAAAATATTAGGTTGTCCGAATAATTTCTTTCGTTTTATAAGGAAATGATAGACGCACAATGTTTTTTGTTTTATATTAGTTTATTGAATTATGCACAAACGTAATAATAGAAATAGAACGAAATGGATCATACCTAATTCAATAAAATAATATAAAACAGAAATTGTTGTCCATCTATTATCATCTTATGAAACGACAGAAACTTTTCGGACAACCTAATAGAACGCACACAAGAATATTTATTGTCTATAACAAATCTCTATATTCAGTTCTCGTTTCTGTGGTTATATTCATAAGAACGTAAAATTCCTACAAACATCCGCAGTCTAGTTATGAATTTGCGTAGAACTGACTAGTCACTATGTATTATGTTTATTACGACACAACAACTGACCCGTTTCTTCTTCCGGACATCGAATAGTGAATACGCAAATCAAATGTATGTATATTTTATTCCGTATACTAAAATGTATCTATTCGAATACATTATTCGATTACATTCGATTACAAGATACGTTATTCGAAACTAAATTTTAAAAGTCCATCGATAGCAAATATTCGTGTGTCCTATGTATATGATTGCGTGAGAGAAACTTGTTCTATCGATACGTTTCTGTTTGGCGTACAAATTTCCATTACTAAGCGTTAACGAGTAGAAGCAATTGAGAAGTATAAATTCACATATCGATTCTATGTCTATACTAATTTTAACAAAAATTTCACAAAAATTGTTTATATAATAGCACGTCAAAATAAAGTAAGAAAAAGTGGTTTACCTAATAGAAATATGCAAATAATAAAACGAGAACGTACAAACTCTGACATTTAAGCCTGGCGCAACAAATAAAGACCTACCCTACGCACATTCTCCCAGCAAAGCAAGTTCAAGGACCATCGACATCGAGCGTAAACAGGAGGGTAGCGGCAGCGAGTAGAGGGTGGGGGTTGTGAAATG
This sequence comes from Bombus vancouverensis nearcticus, assembly GCF_051014615.1. Lineage (NCBI taxonomy): Eukaryota > Metazoa > Arthropoda > Insecta > Hymenoptera > Apidae > Bombus > Bombus vancouverensis. The sequence goes on from NC_134920.1 coordinate 5,855,699, forward strand.
CGGCAAGGCAACAATATGCTACAAGTTCGTTGATCGTAACAAGGGTACTCACTCTGGCTGGCAGGACGTTTTCCTAGCAGCACCAGTTCCGAGTGATCCTCTTCGCTTATCTCCGGTTCGCGGCACCACGTCGTGCTCGTTCCTTCTCGGCCGGTTATAGGATGCACCACTGATCGATCGCGACACGACCACGTGGCGATCACGAGCGAGCCGTCCAATGGGGAGACAGGAGCGAGCGAAGAAGAATAAACAGAAAACGATCGTGCACGAAGCTCTTTCGAATTTATTAATCGCGACGACGAAAATTCTACAGTCTATATATGGAAATTTATTCCAAATGTTTATTTAAAGTTTATTTGAACTTTATTCGATAACATCGTTCGTTAAGTGGCAGTAATTTCACAGCGAATAATTCTTCAAAGAAAAATTGGATACCGCTGATTTTTGTTAATTGCTGGTTAATTGCAAGTATACACGATGACGATACGAAAACACGTGACACCGCGACGGTTGCCCGCGGCTGACTGAAACGACGGGGGAAGAAACGTCAGGAGTGTGCGCTCCCGAGTTCTCCTGGGACCGACTGATTCGGTCGAGAACACGTTCCAATTAAATTCTCCAAAGTTCGTTCCTAGTGTGATTTTTTCCACGGAAATGTGTAAATGGATTCTGAATGAGACGAAGAAGTCTGACGAGAGATGATTGCAAGAAAGGGACGTAATATCGCTTCGCAGCGGAGAAGAACGTCGATGCTCGCCTGCTCGTGGCGGGCTTTTTTCGAGCAGAGACGGATAACCGCACGGTCTGGGCGCCGCGGAGCGACTGCGAGCCACCGCGTAAGGAAGCCTCCGTGCCATCTAGCGGAACCCGCCGGAAAACGCGACCCTTCTACTCGTACGCGCTGGAGGGGACGACGATAGAGGGGAAGACGATCCATTTCTACGCTTCTCTATAATTCTCTTTCTCTATGTGTGTCTGTGTTACTTTGGGGTATATTTCTGAATGCCTGTGCTATTGTATCCCCTAAATACTAGCGATGAAACTTTTATGCGATTTCAGACAATGAGGAACATCGGAAATCGGAAGCACCAAGTCTGACGTCTCACGACCATTGTGCGCTAATGTTCGTGCCCAAGGATCGGGCATCGATCGCTACTTGTGCAACGATCGAAGACACGGTTTAGCGAACTATGACGAGGAAAGATCGAGCGCTTGGTAAGAATCGGTGTACGAGGATGTAGAAATAATTGAGACGAATGGCTGGATGTACGAACATCCCTGAAGCCATGGCGGTCAACTGCATAAATTGAAATGCAAAGAGAAATGACGAGCATAGACATTATCTTCTCAAACTTATCTTGGAATTTCCGATTACTTATGCTGTTTTTCTGCGGTAAATACCTTCATGGCAATAAGTCCGTTGCTTGTTAAAATTCAATTTTCAAAATTTTATACAATATGGAATCGATTAGTTTGATTAGTAAGATCAATTATTAGGAATGAGATAGATGGAGAACTGATGCAGTTGTTTAAGTTGGATATTGAAATATCGTCCACTTAGGATCATAGAAACTCAAGAAGAACAGCAACGATAAACTACATTTTCATCGCAGCAAAATTTCCCAACTAGTAATTATCATTTGTTATTCAGAAAGATTTCACCTAAATACCTAAGGCTATGGTTATAGCAGATAAGTATTCGAACGAACTGGTGTTCTAATGAACTCAATACGTCAATGCAATCAAATATGTATACGACCCTTACATATTCGTAAATCTGTAAATATTTTATCATTATGATGCTAGTTTTCCCAAATACTCATTCACTGTCAAACATAGTTTAAAAGAAAATATAAAGATTGGGAGGAAGCACGATCTGGAACGGTACGAAAGTCGCCTAGACGATGCAAGTAGATTCAGCCAGCGCGGTCCAGACAGCACTAGCGGCCGAAACCTCGTGGTGCCTCGTCTCGGGTTCCGTGCCCCACCAGCACGAAGTGCGGAAAGCGTACGCGGAAGCGCGGAAAAGCCGCAGGTGCGGGAGGCGGGGCGTGCGGCGCAAGCGCAGGTGCAAACCACACCTCCGCAAGCTCGGCCAGGGAGGAGCGAGACGCAAGAGAATCCGCAGAGAGGCTCGTGATTGGCGACTGTGTTCACCTGCTTGGTCCCGGTGTCCTTGCCGTTCTTCACCCCGTTCCCCTGATCCATCCCTCTCTACTGGCCAGAAAGACTCCCCCCGTTTCCTCATCCATTCCTCCCCCGCGGCGAATACGGAATCTATTAATACACCTGCATGATGTTAGTAATCACCTTGCACCCCCCACCACACGACTGATCTTCGTTTCATGACCGGTCACATCAGTTCTGGACCGATAAGGCGTGCACACGTCTTTCACACAGACTTGAAACTTTGCTATAGGGAGAACGAATAACGATGACGTTGTCTGATGACGAATTTATGTGATAGAATGTGCATGTACGTCGGTTGCATTGTTGCATCGAATCGATAGTAGTCAGACATTCAGTAGAGAAAAGGAGATTTTCTTCTAGTAAAGAAGATAAGGACATTATCAATTATTAGCACGTATTTTAGTCGAGAAGTAATAATTTTTATTTTATTTGATATTTCACGTTAGAAAGCATACCGTGAAAGTGGAAAGTAAATATACATTCTCGGAAAATGACGAATCATTTTTCGCTGTCACTGTATATGATGGGAATAAAATAAATAAGAAATGCAAACGGTGGAAGACATCTAATTCGTACTAAGTATCATCAAGTGTCCTAATACTTATAGCCGACAGTATAAGGGATGAGAAGACGAACTCGCTGTCGTAATTCAACAGTCTGATTAGTTAACACAAATACGATAGTTGAAAATTGTTTAGAATGCTTTCTCAATGTATTATAATAGAAATATCTCACAATGATAGGAAGTTTTCGCATGTGAACTTCGCTGGGAACCGAAACGCTCGAACATACGTGTCTGACACTGATAGACAATTCTACTTTAACGCGAGCCAACTGTCCTCGATGATCTTGGAAATATATCGATACCGATAACTATTAGAATATTTTGATAGGATCTTGATAAAAGAACAACGAAGAACCGAAAATTGATAAAATCTTTATTTCTTAATTATTATTGAAAAAAGTTTTGATCGATGGTATTTAATTGTTTTAAAAGAAATATCATAAATTCTTGTTTCGTACGTATCGTAATAGTTTCTTGAAAATTGATTGAATATGTATATTTGTGATACAAAATAAAAGATGTATTTCTTTGGGAGAAGCATTCATCTAATTAAAAGTTGATTCATGATTTTCATCGCAAACACGGAACATGGTAGGCAAGCCGGTTACAGCGTAGCCAGTTTTTGTTTTCCGTAGAAGATTTGATGTGATCTGTTGGAAGGACAGTTACGATGCTCTGTATGAAAGTTGGCAGCAGGAGGAATTAATTACCCAGGAAGCCAGACGGAGCACTTTGATGTCCGACTGGCTTCCGGCGAGCCACGTAAGGGCCAAGGTAATCGACTTTGCTCGTTTGAGCACAAGTCGTAGCTAACCACCTACGGCAGTGGATAACCTATGTGACAGACAGACGGCTGCCGTAGCTGCTTCAAAAGCGCACGCAACATCGAATAACATTGCTATTAACTTCTGCCCTGTCGCTTATCTGTCGCTCGGAAATTACAAAGATCAACCGCGATGCACGGTAAGCGTAGTCCTCTCCACAAAATATCGACGATATTTCTGTGAATTTTACGACATAAACCTGATAAACTTGCGGATCTTTGAATTTTATATTAATTCTTTTAAATTACGATAAGAATCTGATAAACTTGTAAGTCTTCGAATTTGTTATTATATATAATTCTTTTAAAATTAAAATTTATATATACCTAAATAAAGTACAAGTCTAAATAAAATGTTATACGAGTAAAACTCAATGACAACGTATAATAATATTCTGTGACAAAGTAATCCGGCGATATTTCGTTTTGCAAAAAAATTCTTCGAAAAAAAGAATGTGAAAGCATGTATATCACAAGGGAAGCGCAAAATAACGGGAAAAATACTGTAATATATTAACTAAGAGGATGAATTTGCAGCGTGCTAGGCAGTGCCGAACAATGGTTCGCGCTGGAAACTTTAAAAAGAGCAAAGGTTAGGCCACTACCGTGTTCTGCACATAAATTATTTAGAACGTCAGAATGTCACGTGTTCGTAACGCGTCCTACGCTCGTTCCATTCTACATCCCAATTTCAGAAACCATCATTTACCTCCAACAATAATAAAATCCATTTTACTCGTCGCATTACTAAATCCAAATATACCACAAACAAAACTAATCCATGAAAATCCATTTTTCAATCTATTCGAAACGATCGCTATCGCTTATCTTGCTATATCGATTCTACGTAATAGAAGTATACAAAGGACCGAAGGAGGACACTTGCCAAGCATAAAATGGCTCTCCCTAAACGGAAGCCAAGCCAGGCTGGATCGACTCGCGGAACATAGTTAAGTCGGCGAGGCGCTAAGGGAAAGAACAATGGCTTATATAATGAGGCCGAGTGGCGTGGCGCAAAATAACACGTGGAAAACTCTCCGGCGGAAATCCGGCTTTCCTCCGGGGACGAAATAATTACCTCGTGCAAATATTCGTAGGCACTCTTGCGCCCTATCCACTCTTCAACCTCCTCCAACCCCACCGCTCTCCTCCGCTTTATCCCTTCATGGAAGGTTTGGTCAAGATTTACATAAGAATAACCTGGAACAACAATCCCTCGAACAATTACCTCCGTATTTAGCCGGCCATCGTCCCCCTCCAGGATCTCCTGCGACCGTATTATTCTAATAAGCCGTGCCGTCCTATCCAACAATGATATCCGTTTCGCCCGGGGATATACGTAGACTAAAATTATTCCTTTTATTTTTGAATCGCCCAGCGGGTCACGGTACTTCGTCCCCTTCTTGTTCCACACGCTGGCCGGTCCGAGGTCTGACCGAGCTCGTGCGATTTAATTAATGCCACGACCATTGTTTTTGGATAGAGACGCTCCTATTGTTCGATGTATATACACGCGTACCACTACCACGATCCACTCGCTGCTTCAAAATTTCATAATACGTCCCATTTCGGATAGTAACATGTTAACCCCTTTTTTTCACTAGGATGAATTTCGGGACGACAAAAAGAGCTTATGGCGCGCATACAGGAGTTGATAGCACTTGTACGAAATTATATAGCATTAGATGAAGTGATGTTTGTTGGTGACTCGTTTGTTTAAATGGTGATCGGATGAAACTATTACGGTTGACAGATCATTTTACTTGGTACTTTTACTGTGAAGAAGTTTCTACGAAATTACGTCTTTGTTAGGATACTATTTTTATAGTGTTACGATGTTGTTTCGTCTGAACGGCGACTGGGTTGCTGCGGTTGATGGGTCGTTCTACCGTGAGGTTTGAAGTTCTTATGAAACTACGGCTTTATCGTCTTGTACAGTATTTAATTCTGTGAAAATGTGTTACATGCAGAAAGGAGAAGAAAAAAGAGCAATAAAAAAAGGAATAATAAAGAAAGATTATATAGACTGAATAAGATAATTATAATTTCGTATAAACCATGCGAAATGTGATCAAACTGTCCAATTCACGATTCTTCAAAGGAAGTTCCTAAACTTACAACAATACATTTTTGGAAATTTGTAATAAAATTCATTGCGTTATATATTTTCTCGTACATCATAAAGCCTCATTACTATTGCATTAAATGGCGAGAAAAGAATCGGAACAATTCTAATCACGACAAGAGAAGAAAACAAGGATTTTTACATTAAAAGACACGAACTCGGAAAAGCCGGATATAGGGTATCGAAGTAAGACTATTTTTCGCAGTGTCCGGCAGACGATCGAACCAGAGAACGATCGGTCCATTCGTTCGGCTTTCACCCGGTGACGCGATCTGATAAGGAAGAGAGAGGATTTGAGAGACTACGAAGTCAAAGAGCGATCTCGAGGGCTCCGGTTTGTAAGATCAAGTCGAGCCTGGCATCCCACAGACACGAGAGAGCGATATCGATTCTCCCGAAGCGAACAACCTGAACGAGGCCTCTACGAGCACGCTCGATTTACGAGCGATTCGACGATAACGAGGAGACGAATGGAGAAGACAACGAGATAAGATGAGATGCATGAGAGCCGTCCTGGTACCCGAAGAGACTTCGTTAACGAGATTACTACAAGCCCGACAAGTTTACTACGGCGAGGGATCGTCACTTTATAAAACTTCACCACCTGTAGTACGCGTGTCGCATTTAAGGTACGATTCAGATTTCGTCCGCAAACTCCAACAATTGCAATGGTATACGTCGTGGAAAAGTTAAACGTTTTGGTTAAAATTTGTAGCAAGGGTGAAATTGTTTTATGAAAATGTTTAATTAATGAAAAATAGAGACGATCCTTAAGAATTTACAATTCTTCATATCACGTTTGTTTGTGTTTAAATAGTGAATTGAATAAGCATTTCTCAACACACATATATTTTATAACTTATAAGTCTATATTGTATTCGTAAGAGGATTGTTTTTAGCTTGGAGAATTATTTTAGTCATTTAAATATTGGAACAATATCACAGGATAAATATAAAAATTAACTGGTAAATTCGCCTGTATCGTTACGCTATCCTGACACAATTATCCTACTCGCTTCCCATTTATAATAATTGATTAACAAAATAAATGCAAGATCTGATATACAGGGATGGGGGTAATGCGATTTATTAAAGATTTTTCTTACAACAAACTTTAATAATTTTCACTTATAAACCAAAGAAATATTTGTACTTTAGACAGATTAATTAAATATTCGACCCTTATAATCATTGTGAGTCGTCAATCGTTCATCAAATGAACAATGATCTTGCCTGAATATGTATTCGATTTCTGTCCGATCACGAATCGAAACAATAATGTATTCAAGGTTTATGACTGATTAGGTATTCCTGTTTGAATAAATGATACCGGGTTTTTCCATCGAAACGTTAAGCACGGTATTGTCTGTAATTTTTCCCGCGCCACTAGCCTACTTGCGCTGGATAAGTGGCTGATAGTTTCGCGAAACAAAACGGATAAAGAGTGCTCTTCCGCCTTCCGTCTACCACGCAGTTTTCAGCTTATGAATTGCAAGGGACAAAATGTTCATCCGCTGTACGATCATCGGCCGGAAGTGAAACAGCGGCAACTCGGAAGCGGCTGAATGACGCAGAATAAAGTCGAGTTCGAAAAGAACCTCCCCACGCTTTCCCCCTTCTCCCTTTCCCTCGTCCCTCCACGTCTCTTCCTTTTTTTTCATTTTCAGCGGTATAGAATGAGGTCGATAAAAAGCTGTAGGAAAATACAAGTTCTCGAGCCTCCTTCTCTTTCTTTCTTTCCCTCCTCTTTGCTTCTTGTTTTGTTTTCCCCGTCTAAAGACGCGAATTACCAAGGATTTCGCTGAACGATCGTTTTCAGCCGTGTTTCTCTCTTCTCATTTTCTTCTCTCTCTCTCTCTTTCCTTTTTTCTACCGCGGTTAATTTTCTAAACGAGGGTACTTTCGGAAATATAATTTGCTTATTGTTTGTCCGTTCGCAATTCAATTGCCGTCTAACAATCGCGTGGCCGTAATTACGCGCGGGATTAACGCGAAGGTTCATTGAAATCGGTAAGAATCGCGCGCATTTGCCAAACCTGGGATTTTTAATCTACGAAATTGCACTCGTTTTGCCTCTACCCGAAATGGGTGAATCTTCCGCGTTCTTTTTTTTTTTTCACCGTGTCTCGAAATTCGAGAAACTTTAGGCAAGACTTTAGGCCTGTAAAGTGTTTATATTCGGTAAGTACATCCGTCCCAGTTAACATTGTAGACGAACTATCTGCTATTTCGGAGAGCTAGCATTTTGTATAGAAATCCGTAATAGAATTGTATTCGCTGAAAAATGATCAGCTGTGATTACCTTGTTACTTATTAAACTTCTATCATTTAAACGCAGCTCGTTATGGATTAATCTTCGACTCTTTGAGAATATATATCAGATAAAAATGTCCAATAAAAATATAGTTTAAAACAAAACGGAGAATGAATAGCGATAAAAAGAGGGCCATGTAAAAGCAAATCGTACAGATGGCCAAAACGCGCAAGTATCAAGATACTATGGTTATTTTATTTCTTCGTTATTCGAAACATCGCTAAATACCGAGAAAGTCTTCAGAGTCACGGTCGTCTGTGGAATATATACTCGATATTTCAGGAAGACCTGCACCCGCGGGAATTCGTATTTTATGCGAAAGATCTTACCGCGAGCTGAGTTCCGGCTTCGTGCGATCTTCTTTGCCTTCCGGTGCGAATTACGTTAGCAGGTCTACGCGAGACGAAAGCAAGGACGAAACCACGGATCGACTATGATTTTCCAATCACTTTGGAACCAGCTTGCGCATAATTATTAATTCAAACAGCTCCGCGATATTCTGTCCTTATTGCTCGCTTATTACCTCTATTAATTCAATTATCTCTTTGTTCCGTATAAAATAGAACATTTAACGAACAATTAACGTGAAGTAACATTCTCGGGCAATGTAATTCTGCGCTTATAATTTCGCGTAATCACGGAGCAACGATGAAATTTCGAGACGAAATTGAATTGACCTAACCACGAGTGAATAGATTCGTTCGAAAGCGGAACTGGTATGGAAAAAAGGAACGGAATCGACAAGAACGGCGAGAAGAACAACGACAACAACGACGCTGCAACATCGACGTACCTTCCCAGGTAAAAAACCAAAAAGGAAAGAAATAGAAAAAGGAGAGGGAAAAACAGCGTGAAAAAGACAGACAGAGAGGCGGAGGTTACGTACGTTCGCGAGTTAGAAAGAGAGCAGAAGCTCGGAGATAAAATCGCCGAGCGAGCAAGCCGTAGCTGAGCGCGAATTTAACAATAAACCTCTGTTGAGGAGAGAGATGGAGAGAAAAAAAGGCCGGAGGCGAGTTTTCACATTTAATTCGCGCTCGTCGGGGTGAAGCGGGGGGCGGAGGCCGGCTCAGGGATTAACGTCGCGAAATATCACGAAAATATGTAAATATATCGAGAGACAAGCAGCCGAGCGGTCGCAGCTAGGGTTGAAGTGGGACGAACTTTCGAGAGGGGTTTGCAGAATCGAGAGAAAGGAGAGGAAGGCTGCCATGGCAGACAGAGAGCGAGAGCAAGGGAAAAAAGTATGAGAGTAAAGCGGGAAAAGAACAGAAACAGAGAAACAGCAGGGAAAGGGGGGAGGGAAGAGAGCGAGAGAGATTTCCAGAGCGTAGAAGGCCCATTGAAAGATTAAAAAACTCGCTCGCGTGCTCCATGCCGAATCTATACTCACGGATCTTGCTTTTTTCCCCTGCCCCGCACTCTAGCAAGCGTACAAGTGCGTCCGTAAGCGGGACGATCCCGTAGGAACAACGTGGAGGGAGTGTGGAAGGAGAGAGACGGGACGGAAGAAACAGGAAAGCGGAGACACAGAGGATAAAATAAAAAAAAAACGAAGGAAGGGTAGAAGATAAAGAGGAAGGACTAGGAATGAGTATACGCCAAAGAGAAGGGAAGAGAGAGAGAGAGAGAGAGAGAGCGAGAGAGAGGGGGGAGAGGCGGTATTTAACTACGAAAATGTTCAGTCAAAAGCCGTCGTTCTGATCTCTACGGGAGCAAGTACAACGATGAAAGTGGATGTATGAAGAGATACAGGTGGATGTGGGTGCTATTACGAGCAAAAAGCAAACACACGGGGTCGGTTGGAACGTTCTACTTCATTTTATTCGCGGGGGCTGGCCGAGCTACCATGCTGGGCCATACCCTCGGTGCGAGCAGACGTAAAACAGATCTCGGAAAATCTACCCTATTGTTCCACCTTCAACGAAAAGGAAGGACTATCGGCTTACCTCTTATTCGAAACCGGCTGGCTTGCCTGGTTGGCTGGTTGGTTGGTTGGTTGCAGCTTCGTGAAATGCTTTTTTAACCGTCGATTCCGCGGCTATCTCGGGTAAATGCCATGGAGATGGAGAAAAAAGTCGACCGGTTACTCCTTAATGCTGCATTCGCCGGGCCCGCTTCCTCGAGCATTCTCACCTGTAAATTAGCAAAAATCAAGAGTAGAGAACTGTAACGCCAGAGATGCTAGTTTTCCATGGCGAATCCATTCACCGGGGATCTAAAGAAGCTTTCCGATAAATGTTCCGCGTGCAACGTATTTTATTCAACCAGCGTTTTTATGCGTTTTATCGCACCGCTTGCGAAACGATGCATTATACAAAATTAAACGCGAAAGAACGATATTTTAATTTACGGCTAGTCGATGCTGGTTTAGTTCTACGTTGTTATATCGATGTCCTTGTCCTCTACGTTTCTTTCATATGCAATTGTCACGAATTTCGAGTAAAATACTCGTAAATTCGAAAGTTTTCCATTTCAACGATACGTCGTGCTTCTTAAATTCTCAACACAAATTCTGTTATATCACTAGTACCTATCTAATGGAAATTCCATTGCACCATGCCGTGTTTAACGAGTTACAAAGAACCTGTGGAGACGACTATTGTTTTAACCAATTATTTTTTATAAAAGGAATATTTCTAAAGAATATTGGTATCTATACGAAGTGAATATACTCGATTTGCAATTTGCAAAAATTATTTGCATCGCGATGAAAATCCATGAAGCGTGAGTGATGCATCCGAAAAAAGGATGAGGGGAAAGCCAGAAAGCCGTGTAAAATTGTTAGACAACTCGATCAATAATATCAGAGAGATCGTTCGTTAGTCTCTCAGTTAGCGTCGCCTCTCGAATCGCGAGTAATCAAAGGCTGCACAAACGTGATTGAAATATAATGCCGGGCGAGTTTGTTCGTATCATTCACCCTTCGGCGGTGATCGGCTGTCAAAGTGAAGCCCCGCGGCACTTTCACGATGTTCCGGTTAATTCTTTACCCTATCCATACGTTTCGTCTACTATCTACCGATTGAAATACTGCCCTACAAAATGCCTGTCCGTGTCTGACGCGAATACCTAGACATCGTCAAAGTTTGAACTACCTGAAATTATCGATGCACTCTCTGATGTGACGGTTGCATTTCTTACAAATGAGGAAGAATATTATATTTCTGTGTTTTCGCCGTTTCAAATGAGAGTCGTATTAAAGAGTTGAAAATTATTAGTTATACGTTGGCATTAATTCCTATAGAGAAATTTAAGATCCTAATTAAGATCCTATAGAAGAATTTAAAGAAACGCTTTGCTTAAAGTTACGTTACTTTAGAACATTTTATCACCAAAAATTTATCAAAGCAAAGGAAATTCCTCTTGATAGTTGGAGCATTAATTTCAGGAGTAGTAGCAATGTTATATTAGTAAAAAATTAAGTAAACAGCAATTGATCATCATCGATGGTACGTGGTAAATATTTTATTTAAATTATCAAATATCTTGAGCATGAACAAATACACATAGCGATGAGAAGCTTCCGAGACATTCATTGGTCGAAGAAAATTTCTGGATTAAAATATGAGGCGAATCCGACCGATGTATATCTACTGTGTATGATTATTTGTACGGCCAGGCAACTAAAAGAATGTAAACAAACAAAAGTTCAAATCATAAACAAAATTTCAAATACATAGTTCCCACATTTAACTTCTTCCAACTTTCTTACGACTGGGATCAAGTTTCCAACTCTCGAGAAGAAAGTTCTCGAGTCACGGTTCCCGCAACCAAATCCCAAGTAATGTGACTGAAGGATAAAAAAGCTTGGAACACACCCCGAAAACATCCTTGGAACCACAGGAAATCGAGTAGGAAACGGCGAGAATGTCGAGATTATCTGTCTTATCCTGTGGCATAGGTGTAAGCAGTTAATCGAGCCGTTTTATAGGACAGTCGAAAGTGTCCGATCGAGGGTCTGAGAGGGTTGGCTTCCTCTTTACCGTCGCCACGATAAAATCTCGGCCTACCGCACTCAGGAGGATCTAATACGCGGACGTACCGAGTCTCTCCTAATCTGATCCACGAAACGAACCGTTCGCGGTTATTACGCGCGACTACATCGCCGATAGAAAGCACCCCAACCAGGTAACTCGTGATACGTACTACACAAACCAGCATTATAGTTGCACCACGGATGATAGTTCAAGAGATCGAAATCGTCCCCTCGGGCGGATTCGGCTCTTCTACGTACCGTGTGCTCCCTCGTCTCTCTCAGCCCAATTTCTCATCCTAATGTCTCACAATTATACCTACGACGACGTTACTCTTATTATTACTATTATTATTATTATTACTATTATCATTATTATTATTATTATTATCATTATTATTATTATTATATATGCAAATATTTCATGTTCGAATCTTTGATGGATCTTTGGTAGGAAAGTAACGATGTGAGATCATAAAAAGTATTCATCAGTTTTATGTGTTATTTTATCTTAATTTTAGGATATTACCATTAACTACCGTCGATATCGGTTTAGCTGTCTTAGAGATGGTATTGTTAGCAAAATTTTACAAGCCACGAATTATCTGATTATCGTATGTAAGAGAAGATTATAGAATCACGAAAGAGAATTGCATAACTTGTAGCTTATCAGTTTACTATTATTGTTATTTGATACATTATTGTGTAAGGGGGAGCAAATTTAAACTTGTTTGAAACGGATAACTATTATGTCAGTAAAATTACGACGGAGATGCACCCACCATACAGTTGTCTAGTACATTATTAACACGATTGTGTATAACTCGAATGTTACGAGATTACATTTTTTAAGCTAGGGATGAAAATTCCTATCTTACTCGACAAGTTCAGAGATCATGATATAGGGGCGTATTAAAAAATCAACAAAATTGATTGAATTGATTGAATGAAAAACTACGTTTAATCGTAACACGTACCGCATTCGCTGCTTAATTAAGAATCTCCTATCATTCCACCTATCTTTCTACAAACTGCTCGTGACGTAATCCAGCCTGAATTGAATATCCTACCCTCTACTTCCCTGCAGCTGCGCAATTAACAAAATTACAGGCTCCAATATCGACGTAACATTCCTCCACATTGTTATCTCCATCGTAGCTACATTGTCTACCATGCAACAATGTGTTCGAGTACAAGAATGTCTCGCGTGATTCACAGGCAGCATGAGGATCAAAATCGCTAGACGTATAATACGACATCTGCGATGTCGGATCACGCGTTGTTAAAGCATTCGAGAAGCCTTCGAAATATAACAAACCACCGATGATTATCACCGGGCATTAAGCTAACGAAGCAGTGCCTTAAAGGGAATATAAGGCAGCGGGATGTTGTACGAGTCGGACGTCCAAGTGTGTACACGTAAGCGTTCCGTGAACGTCTGATCACCCTTTGAAAACGGGAAGGTAGTCATGTTGTAGGTCTTCCGGCCTGTGTATGGGCTGGTATGCGCAAGGAGGGCATAAACCGAGACAATAGCCGCCTTAGGGCATTCGAGATGACCGCCATTAGAAGCGCGTCCCTCATCTCTCCCTCGTTCCGTTTTCCTCGTTGTTCCTCCGTTACCCTCGCAAACGACAAACTCCTCGCTACAAAATTTCACGCAAGTGAAGTCCACGCGCATAAACATGCTGTTTTATACGTGCGATATACATTCAACTTTCGTGATACGATATATATTTCATTGATATATATCATTGAAATATATTTCTTTCTTACTGAACTGCGGGTTTTTGGGCACTCATGATAGATTGCAAGGAGCAAAAATGCACAAAATGTGGTATCTGTTATTATATAAAATTCTTGTTTACCTTCTACCTTTTAAATTATGTTCATGAAAGTACGAATTTATTATACATCAACTATGAATTTTTCATTAAGTAGAAACGAATCTGGGGCTAGTATCAAGTCTCTCGCTCTTTTACCATCACACTATCCAATTTTCCAACCACACATGGTATACCAACTACCTTATTTTTAAATACAAAGCATAAAATTGTAGTTAGAAATTTTAAACATACAGCTTACTTCCCTGTCTAATGAACTTGATGCTTAGATAACTTCATAAATTAGCCGACTGAAAATTCACGCAACGCCATTACTCAGCAACACCATTCGTTCGGAATCAAAGATAACAAGCACAGTTAGTCTCATAAGGGGTGTAGGGTAAATGTGCAAGTCGGTGCAACTATCGGCGGAAGCTTCGAACCGGAGGACACGGATGATTTCCGTGGTAACTTGGCGCGACTAAAGCTTGGGAACATTATTCTCATGCGGGATAATCGTACGAATCGCGACGTTTACAATCTCCTCCGCTTCCGAGGCATTCGAGAGGCGCGAACGATAAAGGGAGGAGTTTCGAAGTGAAGCCAGAGGGCGAGGGAGGTCTCCGCGCAACGATATATGTACCTACGCGAAAGAAAGAGGAAGACAAAGAAGTCTGAGATATTAGTAGTAGTAGTGATACTAGAAGAAGAAAGAAGACAAGGGCCAAGGGACGCTGGTACGGAGGTGGAAAGAGGGCTGTGCCGTGGCCTCTACGAGTGAGTAATAAGCACCTGCCCGGCTTGGAAGCAGAGACTTGATTCATTTCGCGGTAAGTACAGAGCGCGGCGAACAGACAACGACGACTGCCTTGGGCAGCTTCGTTCGACTTCTTCGCCATGGAGAGAATACCTGGAGCCCCGTCTATCTCGTTCTCGCTTCGTGTGCAAACGCGCACATTTTCTCCGCCTTTTTCTTCGAATCTTCATTGGAGAAACGGCGGGAGGGCGAACGAAACCGAGTGTTTTACTGTTGCTCGTCTCGGATGGAAGCTCCGGGGCTAAACCGTTCGCGCTGTCGTCGTTCAAACTTGTTCCCCCTTCCACCCACCCCTCCTTTTTGCCGTTTACTCGATTGTTATTTAAGACACGCGGTCCAAGATCGTTGCTTTCTCTCGAATAACTCGGCCGGATAATATTTCGCTGCTCTCGACGTGGATGAGAGTTTTTCGATTGATGGATAGCCAGCGGCAGAGGCAGAATTGTTAGAATTTAATCCAGCCCGACAAGGCGAGTCGTAGTAAGTGGAAGTAAATTGACGCGAATACGCGGTGGCTACGTGATACTCGAACTGTCGCGGATTAGCGGTCACGCACAGCTATTTTGATGTTATCCTGACGCGTTTCGTCCGGGGGAAAAAACCGAGTTGGAACGAAATAGAAATGTGGTGCGATAGAGAAAATGGTGAAGGTAACGCGATTACGTCAGGTATACGCGAAAGAAAGAGAAAGAGAGGAGAGCAGAAGAGGATCGTAGAGAGTAGTTCGTGAAACTCGTACGTGGAGACTAGGCGGGCGCAAAGTGGTCGAAAACAAGGTTATCATTTTCTCGGGGAAGAACCGTCAGCTGGACGAGGACCAAGGGGATAGGCGGCTTTAGACACTCGGAAAGTTGACGGGAGAAACGTTTGACGGACGAATATCCAAAGTTTTGACGGGGACTTCGGCCCGATACTCATGAATTACGAATGAATTTCCACCCGCTGTTGCTGCTCTTTCCTTTCCGCTTTTCCCTTACGCCACTGTGAACGCAAGAGAGAACGAGCTTCTTCATTTTTTTTTCTCTCCATCCTCTCCGGCACGCTGTTTACTCTCCTTCGAGAAAGCGAGCGCGAACTCCGACTATCGAGAAAAGTTATTTGCTCTGTCCATATGAGGCGCGAAGCTGAAATGAAACTGCACCGAGGGCAGCCATCATAAACAAGTCACGAGTCTAGACAAACGTTTCTGACGCGGACCTGGAATTGATAAATGATTCAGGGCCACGAAGATGCTGGTTGATGGCAGGTATTTGAATCTGGTTAAACGTTTTCTTGTCTACCGAACAATCGGAAAAATGGAGCGCTTGAACTGTTAAAAGATACAAGCAACAGGATGCCAGAAATATTTTCAGCGTGTACGTACATGTATATTTCGTGAAATATCACGTTGAAATAGAAATTATGAATGAGAAATAGAAATGAGAAAGAAGATGCTACAATTATTTCTCTCTTCTTTCTTAAAGCCAAACCTTTATTCAACCAAACTACGACAAATGAAAAAATAATGTGATAATGTTACTGATAAATAAATCAGAAACCTAAGTAATTATTAATTGAAATTGAAATTTTCTATAATTTGTGAAGTTTTCAGCCAATTTGGCCTACGAAAGAAGCTTCTCAATGAAATAGACGAGAAGTACTATCGAAATATTTTCGACAATTTCACGGAGGAAACGTTATGGGATGATAACGACTAGAAGCCGGCGCGAATGTTGGGCGCACTCGTGCGCGTTTACCCCGAGCCGTGTAAGTTGGTGGAGAACGCGCGATAAACGTTCCGACGTGCCGTTTCGATCGTCCCGCGAAAACCGTGAAATATCCTCAAGTTTCGGCGGGGCCGAGTAGTATGCGGCTAAAGCCGAGTAGAAATTACATTCGCGGTGGCCGTTTGCGGAACGTTTAGTGCCCGCGGAACGACGGCTTAGAGACGATCGTGAATTTTTAAAAATATGCCAACAATAAAGTTTTCTCGGATACCCGGCTGGAACGAAGGGAAATTCTCCTCTCGCGAATCTGCTTCCCGACCGGGCATTATCCACCTTAGTCCGCCGTTACACCGGTAACGCTGAATACGACCAGGAGAAACGATGATAAGAAATTCTTTGCTAGCTTGTCGCGCGATGCTTTACAATTCCGTGGAAATCGAATGGGGGAATTTCGAGACGGAAAACGTCGTATTTTTAGTCAAGCAAAAATGTACCAGATACGTACGAGAGTTATATCGTAAAATAGCAGTGAAGAAGAAAAAGAGTAGATGGAAGGGTGAATTTAGTATCGTAGTACATGTCGGATAATCCGTCGATAAAATTTTCTTCTGCGAGACATAAAGATTTCAAAAAATGAATATTCGTTCCTCTGCTGTCGAGCGATAAAGATCCTCTATTACCTAAAATACTAATTCAACAAGTATATCCATTCGAACAACACGTCCTTACGATAACCGCTATCATATTTCGATTAACGACGTACGCCGACACGATATCCCGCTATAAACCGATCGATCCTTGCCTTGAATCGGCCAGCTTTATAGTACATTAACCGAACGAGGCACATGCGATCAGTCGATCGACGGTTTCCCAAAACGAAGCGTCACCATTCCCGTCCTTTCTATTCCCGCACAAACGTCCTTTCGACTATTCCGCGACAATTAATAAACGATTACATGGCGCATCGGATGCAGCTGCAGGACTTCATCGGGATACACTGGTACACGGAGGAAAAGCGACGAAATAAAAAATCGTTTACGCACCACCCCTGTCACCGATGACCCACCCCGATGCCCAAGCCCTGTACACCCACCCGCCGTGTTCACCCCGTTTCTCGTATCAAAAGTGGCAGGACACGGGAGAGCATGAAACGTCGTTCAGCGACGGATAAAACAAGTGTCAGTGCCGTATCCGCGAGTGGGTGGATTATCCCCATAAAAATGCCGGAGCTAGGTACTATGGAACGACACGGGATGGCGGACGAGAGGGTATGCAGAGGACGAGCGAGGATCGCGTTGGTAAGAGCGAAAGAGAACGAGGCGCGCGAAAGGGAGAGAAAATTACGCGATGCACCGGAAACGACAGAAAATATAAACCAGGTGAATTTCACAGGGAATATACCGGTTTCGGGTATACAGCACAAATACGAGAGAGGCTCTCTTCCACCGAGGTCTGTCTCTCTTTCGCCGATTCACTTCGCTATCGCTCTCCGCGCATCGCCGTTTTTACTGTAGCGTTACGGTGCGCGGCGCGAGGGACCGCGAGCGACGTTAAATGTTCCATACCAGCGAATATTTCGCGGCGTCGGGGAGCAGGGCCCCTTTATTCCCTCGGATGAAGGCATAAACTTCCGATTAGGCGGTAACAGGCGCGTGGATCTCGTGTTAGGACGGCCGAACGTCTACAACGGCGCGAAAGTGACCGTTAAAAAGCGGAAGCCTCCACGGTAACGTAGTTCTTGCTGCTCAAGTTTTGTCTGCTGTACTTCTGCCGTTTGTTCAGCTCCCTTAATGGTACTGTTCCCGCTGCATCGAAAGCGGAATGAGCCTCCGCTTTACGTACGAATCAAATCTTTCGAGGATTTAATCTTCTTGGATTTTATCTGTCGCGCTTAATACGGATGGATGGATATTGTTTAATTATTTATTAGCGACTAGCTTTAGCCCGCTACTTCGTCCGCTCGGACTACTAATGTACGGAACGATCTTTAAGCAGATGAACTTTTACGAATTAAATACCTATATATTTGTTACATTAACAGTTAGTTTATTTTCCGGAGTAAAAAAATATTAAATTATGGAAAAGTTCGATTTGAAAATAAACGCGAGGTAAAGAATAACCATCGTTGCTTTTGACCTCTATCAAACATTGGAACGCATACAACTCAGACGCCAGGTTATTTCTCAACTTCAATAAAACGGATCGAGATGAAAGATACTCTATTTTCTTCCCCAGATACTAAATCACTAGTTTTTGCGTGATGCGAGTATAAACAGAAAAACGAACAGACAGGGAAAAATTCCAGAAATTAGTTTTTTGGAGTCCGTAGCTTATAAGCTACTTTAGTATTATTATTATTATTTTTTTTTATTCAATGCACAAACACGTCCCTTCCAGATGCCTAAAATTATATAAATAAATTCTATATAATAATTTTATATAATTCTATATAAATAAATTCTAGTTAAAAATTGATTAGAAATCGTACCTATCTTAATTCTAAATTATTTAAAAGACGCCTATTATCCATGGACGTGGTTCGAATAATTATGAAGGAGACATAACATTGCAGCATAAAATTACACGTATGAACAAGGGGAAGTAGTCGGCAGAAAGATATGCGTAAAAGACAGTGTAATTCCGACTAGTCTTGCATCAGCTATAAATTTGCGTAATCGAAGAGGAAAAAAGCGAACGAACCGCGCGCGCCTGTGTAAAACGAAACGGCCATCGAACAAAAGCGACCGTCGCGCCCCGCCCTCGACTCAATGAGGATCGAGAGGCGATTTTGGCCTCGCTGAACGGTCAGAAAGGCACGAGATAGTGCAAACACGAAAGAAAGGCGAGAGGTCGAATAGCTGAAAAGAGATTTATGCAGACTTCTATGCGAATGTCACACCGGGTACCGGTTCTCAACCCCCTGCGACCTTCCGTGAATTAAACATTTCATCGGGACTATGCACGGCAGACAGTCGGTGACGATATTTTTGAAATTCGACAGTCCGCCTCAAATATTTGACTGTGTACCTTCCATTGCCAAGATTCCTATTGACACGGCACACGACCGATCGCGGTATCAGTTTTGTCTTTCGTCAAATTATTCACGAGGTCTCCTCCATTCGTACGACATCGAGATCGATGTATCGATTTTCTGTTCGTTTCATCCTCCCCTGGGCCATTTCGAAAAACAAACGGGCCGGCCGTCTGCGGATCCATTGTGTTTGACGTTCCAAGTGTTTCAGTATAAACGATGGTTTCCCTTCCCTGAGATGCTATAACCAAGTGTCATCTTGCGGTAACTCTTCATTTTCCCCAGTTAAGCACAAATAGAGGGTGTTTAATAAGCTTTTAATCGATACTTTGATGACTGTTCGATATCCTTCGTTATGGTACCTTTGAAACGAAGAATGCTTTTCATATACACATCGAAGTTTTTAATAACATGGAAAGATTATACGTGATGGTAATTAAATATAGCGTCAATGTCGAGTAGCGTATGGTAACTCGTAAGTGATGAGAAAAAAGCTATGTAAATTCGTAACAGATATCTAACGTTCCTGCGTAGATATCCACCGACAATAAATAACGAGTCGTCTTTCCTGGTAATAAATTAAAAAAGAACTAATTAGAATTAGTACCGTTCATCGACATACCTATCGAATCAGATTAAAAAATATAATTTACGTTTATGAAACAATTATAAGAAAATTTCTCAGGATAGACGAACAAACCACCTTTGAGCCACCATAAATAGTTTCCAGCAATTGTCCAACGATTATTGAACGGTTTACATAGTGTACACGGATGATGATGGCGCGTGAGGGCCGATATTAATAGCAGAGCGACTCGCTCAAATGATTCCGTCGAAATCGCACAAACGGATGAATACCTGTTCGCTCTGCATGTCGAAGTTGAAAATATATATACATATATATGTATGTAGATACACATACGCGTTGAGAGTGAACTGTGAAAGTGTATGTGTATAAATATATATAGATATATAAATATAAGCGAGATACGTATAGATATGGAGCAGGGTGGTGCGAGGGTAGCCTAGCGAAGAGCCGATCGAGCAGGAGATTCAAAGAGGGTGGGGATCACAGCGTGGAGAATTGATTTTAGCACCAGGCTTTGTGAAATGAAACCTGGCCGAGCCATCCCCATTAACAACGATAAAAATAATCCAATCCGACGTTTGTTTGATCTATCAGCGCCTATATTTCGCGGCCGCTCTATGCGGCTGATTACGATCCTTTCTGACATCACTACCGCTTTCATGGATTCTCTAATTGATTTCTAGCGATTGCTATTTCGCTGCGAATATCTTTCCGCTCGTTGTATTCTTCGATCCTCAAATACGAGACGCTCGAGCCATTGTTCCAACAAAATGTCATCGCTTTATTCGAGTAGATTCCTAATACATTTTCATGCACCTTATCAAGTTTCTAAAAAAAAAAAAAACAGTCGAATGTGCTGAGTTGCTACTTGTGAGTTTAGATATATTCCAAACTCATATATTTTGTATATTTTGGCAAGATTCGGTAGTCGAGTGGTTTGTACAGTTCTAATTTGTACTCTGGTAGGTCGGTGATCTTGATTGTGGAATTTTTATTCGTCACTTGATTTTTTAACAGACGACTGTTTTATATTCCAGAAATTTCATTCTATTATTTACTTCTTTAATCCAATGACTTTTTCAATTGCAATTCCAAACTTGATATGTATATATTCATATACATCTTATATCTTTAAATTACCATCAGTCGTTAAAGAAAGACATTTTCTAACTCAACGTATCAATCATTGATATCCACTGAATTAATACAGAATGTTACTAAACCATCGCAATCCTGGATTCTATTTTAATATTAAGAAAGAAATAATGGAAACAATTTTATATAAATTTGAAACTTCCATTTTCGACCGCTTTGTATTGTCCTGTACAACACGTTCGCTTCGTGGAAATATTTTAATCGGTCCATTAAGCCGCGCACATATATAAAGACAACCTCGTTACGATACCTCAACGAAGGTTAGGCGATGATAGAACAACGAGCAAAGGTAAAGGAAGAAATGCACGCTCGAGAGCGAGAGAGGCCCTGGACCAGCAATTATCGTAATTACACAATTATTATAATTGGCTGGTCTCTTAATTTACGTATATGCTAATACTACAGTCGTGTAGCTCGCGAGGACCACCCATAACGTTCACGAATGAATTATTAATTGGAATTATATGCCGGGACGGCATGCTGATTATTTATTAAAACTAAGCCCGCGTACCGACTAAATACGCGGCGGCCTCATCGAAAGGCGGCAATTGTTTGCCGGAGACAAAGAGGAAGCGAGAGGATGGCAAACCGTGGCGAAAGTTGCGCGTAAATTCGTTGTAATTTCCATCTAAAGCTCCTTAATCGCTGTATCCGCCGTGCAGTTTACAATATTCGATTGGTTTTATCGTGTGTTCCTCGGCCGTCACTGTAAAATCCAAGCGAAAGCTTTCATCGAATAATCGAAGCCCTTCTTCCCGGCGTAATAATTAAAACTACTTGAAATTACTTGAAACTACGCCAATTAAAAATTATTACGATGTTAGAAATCGACGAATTGATCCATGTTTTTATTAAGTTGTCCAAAAAGTTTTGGCAGTAGATATGTATAATATATTTGTTTATTATAATGTATATTGTTTGTTATAATGTATATGTTTGGTAGGATTAGAAGAGGATTACTTATCAAAAGTTTTCACCCAATATTTCAAAGCTCTTAAAACAAATATTATACGCGAGATTTGAAAAAGAAACCGGAGGTTTATGATGTTCTATGTTTCGTGTTTATAGCGTTAAATTTTCGTAGTCATAGTTTTGTAAGCGTCATAATAAACAGAATAATGTGCCGCTACTTGAAATTCGATAAAATATTAATTCAACGAAAATAAATACGTCCTCTATAAATTTTTCTTCAATTTCGCTACGAATTTGTCGAGCGACCCAATAAATCACGTAGTTTCGAGTGATCGTAAGACAGCTACGAAAAAGCTACGAAAACCCTAAAAGCGGAGATCACGAAGAGCTTCGTTATTAGAAGGAAGAACTGAGTGAACGAGGAAAAATGGCAGGTAATCGCAGCGAAAGTAACGCGAAAACACGGTAAATACTATGACCGTCGGCGGGATTGTATGGCGGGACGCGTACCACAGTCACGTGGTCTTAGTTTCGTGAATAATGGCCCAATTAGGAAATAATAATACGTCTCTTCCCCGTGCCACGACTCCGAGTTAGAGTTGCGAGTCTCGAGTGTTGTGCGGCCTCTCATTATAATGCCTCACAAAGGAGGCTTGGAAACGTAGAAAGATCGAGGGTGCACGAACAGGAGGGGTGAAGAGGAGGCCACGCTTGCCGACCAAGAATAATTAGCAATTCTTAATTACCAGTCAATTACAATCCTCGGCTCCGCCAAGACTTCTTGCTGCGAAAGCGAACGTTCACAAGGGCACTCTAATCATACTGTTTTTGCGAATTAAGTAATTGTCAATTAATTGGTTTAAGAAAAGAGAAAAACGTGCAAGATATTGAGTTAATGATCTGTAAATATTTTTCAGACAGAGTGATGTCTATATACGATATGTTTTCGCTTTAGTACTTTCGTAGTTTGATTTTTACATCGCAACTTTCTTGTAGTTGAATGTAATAAATACCCTGCTGTTACTAGGATGAAGATGTTTTGTTTAGTTTGAGCTTGTTAAGGTTGAATATCGCGTAATCGTCAGATTTCGTAATCGAAAGAGGTGTTTTCGCGATACGAGTGCCAGAGTTTAGTCACCCAGATACTTGACAAAATTAATAGCGCCAACCGATAAAAATATAATAAGAATTCCAAATAAATAAAAGAACATAAAAAATACAAGATTAGGTACTAGAAGAGAAGGAAATACGAGGTAAGCGGGCGGAAAGGTAGTAGAAATTTAAACAAAAAAGAGCTGAGAGAGAATAGAGAGAGGGAGAAAATAAGGAGAGAAATT
Source organism: Bombus vancouverensis nearcticus (assembly GCF_051014615.1). Lineage (NCBI taxonomy): Eukaryota > Metazoa > Arthropoda > Insecta > Hymenoptera > Apidae > Bombus > Bombus vancouverensis. The sequence continues at coordinate 5,879,062 of NC_134920.1, forward strand.
TCGAAACGCGACGTTCGAGTCTCGATCGTAAGAACATACGAACGAACGAACGAACATACGAGCATACGAACATACGAGCATACGAACATACGAGCATACGAACATACGAGCATACGAACATACGAGCATACGAACATACGAGCATACGAACATACGAGCATACGAACATACGAACATACGAACATACGAACATACGAACATACGAACGAACGAACATACGAACGAACATACGAACATACGAACGAACGAACGAATGAACATACGAACGAACGAACATACGAACGAACGAACGAACATACGAACGAACAAACGAACGAACGAAGAGAAGAACAAACGAACGAAGAGAAGAACGAACGAACATACGAACGAACGAACATACGAACGAACATACGAACGAACATACGAACGAACATACGAACGAATGAACGAACATACGAACGAACGAACATATGAACGAACGAACGAGCGAGCGAGCGAGCGAGCTGTTCGTTCCATGGAAACCTAATTTGAGCGTGTGCCTTCCCTTTGCATGCAGGCACGTACCTACTACCTACACCTCTATACATCTGGATACCCTCCGTCATTGCCGCAGCCTTAATTAAACGGCGTTCCACGGATAATTAGCAATGAGTTTCGCTACTTTTGCCGCGTGCGGCCCCGAGATCCACTTCATAGACAATCGGGGTCGTGAGAACACCGAGGCAGTCATTCAAATACGAACGCCTGCGCTTATGACTCGAGCCGCTAATTATATTTGCAATTAACCCCGGAGCGTGCGCTTCAGAGGGAGAAAGAGGAAAGAGCGAGACGAAGAGCGCTGGAGAAAGACGAAGAGAAAGAGATCTCGCGCGCGACAGACGAAGAGAACCGGAAAGAGAGGGAAACCAAGAGCAATAGAGAGAGTGAGTGAGAGAGAGAGAGAGAGAGAGAGAGAGGTCGACTCACCCTTCCAGCTTAATGTCTCGCGCACGAATTCCAGTTTACGATTGCAAATGAGAGCCGACCCCTATTGTATCTCGAATTAAGCAAGTATGGCGGGCAAGTAAGTAAGTAATTAATCCTCCAAGCGTGCGTACGTTTATGTACGCACGTCTCTAGAGTTAATTAGCCGGATTGTATTCCAGGGCAGCGTTATGAATTACGATTGAATTATAGACATTGATTGCGAATGCTTACCGCTGTAACACAGCAGCTATGCGCCGCGTGCACAATTCCCTTCTAAACAGTCTACCCTCTTATTTGCTGTGAAATTGTATGTAGTCAACGGTCATACTTCCCCTCACAAGCATGTAGAATGTAGAATGAGAGGAAAATCATATTCTCGTCGTCGTCCGTCGTGATATCTTGTTCTATCGTTAACTTACGATGAGAATATTAATGTCGTTTGGTTGATGATTTATTCAACGAGGGAATTCTACGACCAGTCGGTATTCCATAGTGATAATTCGTACGTGTGTAATTTAAACGGTCGTACGAGGCCGCGTGATCGAGAAAGAAAATTATGTTTAAGAAGACACTCCGTGCAAGCAGGACGCCATAAGGGTAGGCAAACATTGACAGAACGTAACCGCCTACGTGGGATACTTAGTGTCCCATTAGCATCTATCCGAGAGAGGATGTATTTATCCGAGAAAACGTCGGACGCCGAACTTTCAGATTGCATTGCAGATCAAAGGCCTCGCTCCTACGATCCACCACCCCCACCAACGTTTCCTCTTCCGCTCTTTGTATGCTTTACTGCACTCTGTAAGTATAATATTGATTGTAAGAAAATATTTTAATTATCCCGGTACCCCTTGAAGGATTTTAAAGTAATCGGCGGGATATGAAATGCCCGCAGCGTGTAGTCGGATATTACGAACCATCGATATGTAAAGAATGATATAAGATTCCTTTGATATACCACGAATCAAAGCTGTTCACGACACAGACAGTAAAAGCGACTCTTTTCCCTGGCGCCGTTACTATTTGATTCCCGATAGCTCCAAACTACGTTACACACTGGGAATACGTAATTTAAGGGAGGGAAAATGAGGAGCAGTGGCAACATTCGCCGACCAGTTAACTTTTCCTTCATACATAAACAGTGGGATAAAAAGCCAGGATCGAATAAAGAGAGTGAGAGGGTTCGACCTCTCTGGTCAGAGAATTTTCACGAAAATGTGTTAATTTGTGATAAAACGTGCGATCTTCCCGGATACCTACGTATATACGTCTGACCTCATCGCAGGCGTTCGACCGTTGCAAAATGAACAAAGGTAGGTAGATGCCAGCCGACTAATGTGTCTACCTCCGCCTTTCGCTTTACGCTTTTTTTCTTTTCAGTTCCCGCGTATACGCAAATATGCGGCAACGGTCTGTCTTTTCCTCCCTCGATCCTTGTCGATTCCCCTGCCTCGTTTCCTCACCCCCTCCGCTATCCGTCTGCCTCCCCTGACAAACCCTCGCGCGCGGCAGCCCTCTTCATTTCTCTGGCTCGACCACTTAGAGGCACTTAACCTGTTTGCTGAAAATATTAAGCGCCGACAAATATCGTAAAATAGAACAAATTCGTGTCGAGTGCTTTCGCGTGTGACTGGCTGGCGCGAGTCTCTTTGTGGAAAGAGATTTTTTTTAAGCGGCACGCTGCGTTCCACCCTTTTAAACATTCCACCTAACCCAAACCGGCCGACACGATTATACGGTATAGAGAGACGCAGAGAGATGCCCGCCACCGGTTTATAATATACACATTAAACCATTTTAAAGGGGACACCACATCGCGAATTAATTTAGAGATGAGACCGTTTCGGTGGAAAAAAAGAAAGATCCGCGCTCGAGTATCCACCAACACTCCAATCTCTCCGTGGCCAAACGCTACAGCAACAACGCGGCAATTTTTATAATGAAATTCGAGTGACTCTTTAGTATAACAAACAGCCCTAGCGTGGCCCAGTCTCGATGTTTCGATACGAAATGTCTACGTAATAAAATATAATTTCGAATACAAAAGCCCATGGGAATATAACTTTTACGGAACGTATTGTAGCGTATCCTTGGCAATTTTACTTTAGAAAGGGATAATCCATTTTTGCAACTTGCAATTACCAAAACCGGATTAATAACCGTGAACCGTAGATCTCGTTTTAACTAAAAAGAAAAAAAGATACGAAAATAAAGATTTAAATAAGTTGATGTTCCATCAAGTCAAAAGAATTTATTCGCAAATTTTGACCACGTTAATTTTTAATTTTAATTAAGTATCGCATGAGAAATTGTAAAGTTCCGGCCGTGCAATAGCTATGACGACGCGCCGTGACGACAATAAGCGTGTATAAGCCGCTTATCCTGCTATTGACATATGATATTCCCCCAAGAACATAGAGCTACATCCATTTGTGGCAGGATCTGAGCTGAATTCGCTGTATGCATGGTATCTTCCATCGTGTATACCTAAAATGTATTCGTAGTCTCTTCCCTCGTATAGATAACGCGCGCGTCAAGTATCGTTAGAGCAAACATATTTTTATTATTCAAAAGCGAATACAATCAGGGAGGGGAAACTAAAAAAGACAAGCAAGTTTGCTGCTGCTTGGAAAAAGTAAGGAAGAACACGGAGAAGTGTTATAGCAATACTAGCGGTAGTAATTGTTATAATAATTCAACTACGTATAATTGATTTAGATGAGTTATATATAATTGAATTACGGTTGAATTTTTCTTAAGTCAAACTACTGAAAATGTTCAGTAATTGAAGAACGCGTTAATAGATCAGTTAGGGTGAAAGTTGAAAGTAAGCAACAAAAAGTTTATCAAAATGGTTAATAAATCTGTTAGTCTTCTATAATTAGAATTTTATTTGAGAAGAAAAAGTTACAATTTATAAAAGATTAATCATTCTTGTTAGAAAAAAGAAAATTGTGTTATATATTTAATATAATATAATATTACACTAATATATCCAATAAATAGCTACTTTGTTTAGTATAATATATAGTATATCATAATCTCAAATACTGTAATATAAAGTTGCACAGACATCCACATCCACGTATAGCACTAACAAAAATAAAATGAAATTTCAGAAACGTATACATATGCTAGTGTGTAACTTGTAACTCGCGTGAGTTTACAAAAGATTAATGCCGATAAACACGATATCTTAACTTTTTAAATATTTCATGTCATCACTCTTTTCTTCCTTCTCTTGCTAATTTCTCGCCGACCGATTTCCCTTTGCTTCTTTATCATCTCGATGAAGTACTATTTACGATCGGAATAAACAAGAAATACGCTCCCTCGCGTTACACAAGCCCCACTGGTGTCGAGAACGTTCGTAAATTCGCTTGGCAGTCGCCATCAAGATCGCACGTGATTTAAATGAGCTTACGTTAGATTCATGAGAGCGAAATATTGTACATACGTATGACAAATATTACTGCTATCGATGCGACCTATACAAAGGAACGACTACGAGGGGAGAAAAAGGAAGAAGGAAAAGAATTAATCGTCGGCATAAAGTAAAAATTTGACGTTTATGTATTATGGGAAGAACGTGAGCCCGGTGAATTTTATTTCGTGGCCGTTTCATCCTTTCGCCTGACATTATTTATATACAAGACAAGTTAACGGACATCGGTGAACCAAAAGACACTCAATTACCTCGACCATCGTCGCGAGACGGTCACGCGTTACGTTCTGTCGATAACTTTGAATATGTTCCTTCTCGTTCGAAAATAAGACACGCTTAACCGAACGAACAAGAAGGTAAGTTATACCTCGATGCTCGATGGTAATTCCCGACATAAATCACTGGATGAAATTTTCGAATTTCTCAACGCAACTGACAATTCTATCCTCGAAAGTTCGTTCAGTTACTCGGGGAAAAAAGTTAAAAACTCTGCCACTTTCCCGTGCCTGGCGAGGTAATAAATCTAGCTTAACGATATTTAATAATGCCCCATTAACGATGCTTCCATTCACCGCCAGCCACCTTACTTTCTTATTTTGACGCCGTTGGCTTTTACCGCTTAATTAACAAAAAACAATGTCAGTCGACCTGATTGCGATCGAAACTCGTTCTTTCGTAGGTGAAGTCGATTATGTTCAAGCCTTGACTCGATATTGCAAGACGATCGTTTGATACATTCAATGCCAGTCGAATTTCGTATTCTTACTTTCGCTTATTCCACCACGATACATTTTTATACGGGGTTATTACATTTTGTAATCACGAACAACCTCTACAACGTTTAACGTGTTTTTTAATGCCAAACATGTGGATATCTATGCAAATGTATATTTTTATAAAGTTAGGTACAAAAATTGTTTTGTTTATTAAATATCGCAAGGTACTATATTTTCCGTGTTATATACATTCTGGGCGTTTCTACATGTTCAAATTTTCTATAAATACATAAAGACCCGCAATCTACTTGTTACTTATGACGACATTGATTGCCTATTACAATCAAAGATGCGGATATCAATAAATCCCAATTACAAAGTTACACTATGCAAATCAAATTCTTCCGAAAGGGTCCCCTTTTGCTGTAATGTAGAAAATCGCAAAAGACCGAGGCGCAAAATCGCAAAAGGTCGACGAAATGGCGATGCCAGTGTAATTTTTTTAATGTAGAAATATATAAATATGACGCTGAAGCTGTAGACGGTACCGTGCACGATGCGGTGGAGATATCGGTAACGATTTTGGCTATTTTTTCTAGTTCGTGCACGGTTGGACAGTTAACCTTCGTATTAATATAATGTTTAACGTGTCCTTATCGAATATACAAAATATCACAAAGGTACTTTTTGGTACTTTTCTTTCAAACTCAATTCAAAGTTGATGAACATTTCAAAGGTAGTGTAATACGAAACGCAACTTGTAAAAATGAAATTAAACTTACAAACAATCGGCAAATGGCGAAGCGTTTAAAAAATGTGCCGAAAATTCCAATAAATTTCTGGCATCCTTTTCTTACAACAAACTGACAAATTTAATAAAAATTATAGTTAGTATTAGAATCTACGTTCATTTCTTGATATTGAAACATATAAAAAGCTATCATTCATAGACTTCAGATTCTTGACTTTTGTCCATTGCCCGACACACTATGGCACGCCGACATGATAACGACTGACTAACACGACGAGCAAAGAGAACTAAGTACACACACCAGGGGATGGAAGAAGTTGGTATCGGTAGACGCATGTGCATTCGGAGCAGCAACGATATCAGTCCAAACGCGAGAAGACAGTTCGTGTGGCTCGGCAATATTTCCCGGTGGGAATCGACAGGTGTCCCTAGAGGTAGCTCCCCCCGATAAGTACTGCTTACCGGGGGAATTATGTCTGTCACGTCTGTCCGTTTGCCCGATTCATTTCACATCGTCCGTCCTCGTTCACCTTCCGTTTCCCTACCTTTCAATTGAAGTTGGCTTACGGCAACCGAGCGTGTCAAAACGCAAATGCTTCTTCAATGCGTCCGTCTGCACCTTCGATTCGAGCCGAGGAGAGAACCCCCTCGCACCAGAGATCGAATCCCGAGAAACCGAGTTTTCAATGGAGAGAAATAGAAATAGAGTTACATGGGGAATCTTTTCATTGGGAAAACGAAGTAATAGGCTGTCGTTTGTCGAACGAGCTCGATCGGATGCTCTCGCGTCTCTTTGATACATTGCCACGACGGGCTAAGTAAAATCAAAGTGTTTCAAAGTGCAGACACGCATCTTTTTCATTTATCGAGTCGTTTTCAGTTTAGGTAGAATATTAAGAATATCAAGCTTAAGCCTCTTCTGAAATTTCATCAGCAACCATAGAAAATCAAATCTCAAATCATATAAAGATTGCGAGCGAAAAATGTGATATGCTTACTTTTGCATTCTTGTTGGTCTTTTCATTCTAATATCCTGCCATCTTTTCGTTTTAATGTTCTTCACGATTAAATATAAATATGATATAAATGTGATATAATTGTAAATGAGAACCATCATCCAAATGGACGTATCAGGTTAAAAGATACAAATCTTTTAAAAGTAATTGATAATCTGACGAAATTCTGTGGAAACCAAAGATTAATTTAAACTAATTTTTGTGAAACAGAGGAGCAGTTAATTGGCCTAAAATATTTGAGCCTTGAAAATCGCGCGAATGACATTGCAGTAGGGGGAAAAAAGAATGGAAAAACCAAACTCCTGGTGCGGTCTGTTGCCCACTATAAATTATTAAAATTTGTATTTTCCACCAACGTTTCTAATCGATTTAAATGGTCCGGCGCACCGTGACGGTTCTACGGTTCCGATCACGCCGCGCGATACCGATTACAGAGAGCCGGGCATAATAAAATAAAATGCTCTCCGCGCGAAATACGGCGGAACGCTGTGCAGCGGCACGCACGGAAAAACGATTCGAAAACGGTCGCGAAACCACGAGATACATGTACAAATCGATCGTCTTCCTTCCGGATAATACAGGCGATTCATGCGGGACGAAAGGTGGGGGAAGGGGGCGGTTCTGTTCACGACCTTTCACACGGGTAAAATCGGCCGGCACCCCGAACACCCAACATATTTCCTGATTTCCAGTTCATTTGCCGTCACAAAGCGCGAACCGGCTAGTGTCATGGACAATGGGGAAACGCGAAACGATCACGAAATACAAACGTTGCGATCGTTGTCACGAATCGAAAACGGCCCTGTACCCTGCTGGCCAAGTGACACACGCGCGCGGAACATGGTTTTTATTGAATTTTAAGCATCCATGAAATATCCGGACGATCGCATCCTCGCACTCGGAAACGGACAAACTAGCAATTTCGTATTAAAAATAGCCAAAAATAAACTACCGTTTGGATATTTTATCGTACGGATTATTCTTCGAAATATGGACTTTGGTCTTGTAACAAGGATATCTTTATACTATAGGGTTGTTTGAATCAGAAAGATATTTGAGTCAACATAAGTATTAGGTTGTCCGAAAGTTTCTTTCGTTTCATAAGGTGATAATAGATGAACAACAATTTCTGTTTTATATTATTTTATTGAATTATATTATTTATATGTTTATTTATATGGTACATATATGGTTTTATATTATTTTATTGAATTAGGTATGATCCATTTCGTTCTATTTCTATTATTACGTTCGTGCATAATTCAATAAACTAATGTAAAACAAAAAACATTGTGCGTCTATTATTTCCTTATAAAACGAAAGAAACTTTTCGGACAACCTAATAATTTATTTTTTAATCCGTCAAAATCGTACATTACTGCGTACATTACTTTATTAATGCAAGTTGTTTTCTTTTCTATTTTATTAATTTTCATATAATGTTCCCTCGCCGGTTCAAAGAACTCTACCATAGCGTTAATGAAACAATTTTCTCGTTTTTTAATACTTTCTTGCTGCATCAAAAATACACGATGTATTCTCATTCTTTCGTTATTATATGAAAGTCTAATGGTGCCTCGCAAGTTACAACGAAGTTGATTACCACGCGCAAAATTCAAAACTGAATTATTCGATTGAATGCTTAGGTGACTCCAATAGCGCTATCGTACTATAGCTTCGAAATATGTGCCGACGAGAGAGTTGTAAAGTTAGACGATTTTCGAGGAACGTTCGATTTTTAAACATTGGATATTTCTACGTCAATTGTTGTTTGATAAAATGGGCCGAAGGGTGCAATAGACTGGATCAAAGGTGTGTATCGTCTATTTTGATTTAACTAGCTGATCGCGTAACGATACGCAACGAATCGCAAGATTCGCAGGGCAAAAAGAGACGAACACGCGGGGCGTACGTATTAATTTTTGCAATACAGAACCGGTAGGACAGCCAAGACTTAATAACAATATTGTTCCGAACGAAACTCTGACGAGCATGCTATCTCTGTAACAGAGTTCTATCGAAGTGGATAGGACAGGGGAACCGAGGTGGATGGTTATTCATTTTTATGAAGGCCGGTTCGGCGAAAAATTCCGCAATAACGTCGGCGCGCTGGGTTAGCCATGGAATGGAACAATAAACAAGTCGATATTACTGATCATTATTGTTTAGTCGAAATCAAACAGAGTGGACAGCGGCGATTTATTTCTCTCTGTTTTGGGGTTCTCTCTTTTTTATCGCCTGCGGAGGACGGAAATCAACACGACGCGATCAAAGGCCCTAGCCCAGTCTTCGTGTACACGCCAATAATTGAAAAACTGATCACCGAAAGGCAAAATCTCATGCGTGAAATTCTTTGTGCGAGTCTGATGTTTTGCTGTTTTTTATTTTTCCCCGATTTTTTTACCTTGTATTTTGTTTTTCTGTTTTTTTCTCCTTCCTCCAATTTTTTCCCTTTTCCATCTTTTTTCCTTTTTTTTTTTTTTTTTTGTTGCGCATCATAGGAAAACTTCGAGCTATTCGAGAGATTTGAACGGAACCGAAACAAAAAAAGAGCGTACGCGCGCGATACGCAATGTTTTTAAAATGGATTGCCTTTAATCTTCGCGTACAAACTGAAATATTTGGTTGGCCCGATAATAGAGTTTTACCTGTCAATTCATTAAGCGGAGCCGTTCCATTTCGAAAATTGTAGATAGGATAAGGGACGCGATTGAAGTCTGTATCACGTTACCACTGAGAACGTTTATTCGATGACCAACAACTATAATTCCATTCGAAACCAGCGACACTATCCTTCTTTTACGTTTTGTCATTTCGGCGCATTGTCCCCGCTTTTTTCTTTGCCCGTGACCAAGAATCTCGTAAACGAAGCTTAACACGTATCCTACGTAGTGAAAATTAATTTTGTTATACCAAATACGTGGAATTGTTATCGTAATATCGAATGTACGAGTTCTTCATAGTCGATCGTTTCGAATGAGATAAGAATTCTCAAACATTCTGGGTTTCCTAATGATTCTTCAGATTTATCTAAATTTTCCTGAATGTCCTAATACTTGTGAACAGAAGCGTATGTCGTTGAAGAAACGAAGAATTTACGGCGAGATATCGAAGTGAGTGAAAGATTGAAAAAAGGTCAGATGATTTTAGCAGGATAATCGAACGTTAACGTGCCATACATAACACGATTAACTGACAAACATTTCGTTCTAAAAAAAGCTTATAATAAATAAGTTTTCAGCTTTTCTCTTCGAACCTCCGTGATACGCCTATAATTTGAATAATTGACGTTATCCTGGCACCGGTCGTAATGAAATATCCAAATGTCTTTTCCGGTGAGCTTTCAGTCAATCGCCACGTCCACCGACTATCTATTTCGTTAATTAAATCCGTATTTGGATTCATTTTTTACGGTCGTTGGAACGCCAGACAATATAAATCGCTAGCTAAATTGTTCTCCAAAATTAGTCTAGCAGCGATAGGTTTCAATGTTTCAATTTCAATTTGATTCGATACTTATGGACGATAGTGTATGTAAAAGAAATATCACGACTAATTGTAGAATTTGTTAATATTATATAAAAACTGACTTAATTAAAAATCCATAATCCTAGTCGACCGTAAACATTAATGTAAGACAATGAACGTATCGTGCAATAAAACCGAATAATCTCGTTTAAATGCAAATATCGTTGAATTGGAAAGAGGGTTGGATGGGTGATGGTGGAAAATAGAAAGCGTGTAAATCGGCAACATAACCCTGGAAAAGTTCGACGACAGTTCCTGATGACTGTATTCGTCGTCGTACCCGATCCATTAGTGTAATTGCAATTTATTTAGTAATTACTTTAATTAGTGAGCACCCAACCATGCTCAGTGGAGAAGAGGTTCGTGGCAGTTCCAACGAAGGAGGCGGACGTGGAACACGAAGAAGCGATGGTACGAGGACTAACGGAATTAATTAATGAATTAGCCTTAAGGGATAAGGCGTAAAAACAAGTGGAAATCGGGTTGAAGCGGCGGGGAACGAGCGCCCGATTAAAGTAAGTGGTCTAAGGAACGTAAGGAAGCGAGTAACTAACTAAGTGACGACTAAACTGCCGCGTCCCGAAAAGAAGAGAATCCGAGAGCAATCGGTAAGGTCCGAAGATGAGAATTAATGGCAGCCATGGCCAAATCCTTTCTTATCCTCGCTTTCCTGCAACTGGGCCGATTCGATGCAAATTAAACGAAACAGTCCCTGCCATTTTTCCCGTAATCCTTTAATTTTCTGTTTCCCTGTGGAATAAATTTTCCGATGGCCGACGTGCTACTAAATTCGAAGAAATTAACGACAAGGGTAAGGTTCGAGGAGAAAAATAACTTGAGTGTTTAATCTACAAAAACTGCAAGAGTCACGTTGATACAGTTATCCCTTGTTACCGACATACGCGGGCACAAACCACCCCATCGAGTTCGAGTTATTAAACGCGGATGCGCAGAGGGGTGAATTTTCAGCGAACGGGGTCGGTCAGTAGCGACGTTTCGACATTTCCAACGAGTCCGAAGGGAGAACCCATAAAAGTTTCACGTTTCTCGATTTCGGCCAATTCGAAAGATCTGCCAGTTGCCTAAACTTCGTCCCGATTCGACCCTGTTTAATCCCCTCCTTTAGATACGTCGTGCACGTTTAATCGGCAAAGGAAACCAGTCGATTTTACCGGTCACGGAATAAACCAAAAAATATATGCCAGTCGAAGCGCACGTCGAGAGTTCATGGCTGCTCGATTCGCCGACCGTCAAACAATTTCGAAAGTGAATTCGAAGCTAATTTCGCGGAAAATCAGGTCACCCGATCCCTCTTCCTAGATGGATGGTTACCACGCACTCGCCATTCTAGATAAATCAGTCGTATTAACCCCCGACCAGACGCAGAAGGGTAAACGGACCGAATGATATAATACTTGTCAAAGTCCATCCCCTCCTCTTCGATACTTAACAACTTCTGACAAGCAACGCTGGGAGAGACAAATTATCGCGCTGGATTATTAAAACTCTGTCTTTTTATTACGGTTCTTCGCGAACTTCGCGAATCGTCTCGGAATGTAGGAAGACAACTTTCAAATTCTCAAACTTATAAAATTTACAACTTTCAAATTTTTAAGCTTCCAAATATATGCGAATCTCCGAATATAAAAAATTTGCAAGTTTCTTAAAATACTCGGAAGTATTAATAAGAAAGGGTTTTTTTAAAAAATCCAAAGTTTTAATAAACATTCGAATCTTTGTCCCGCAAAAAGGCGTAGGATTTACTATATCTGCTACTTTTGAAAATGATCGCACGACAACGTCACCATTTCGAGGAACATATTGTCGTTGTCCGTCGTCGCAGCTACCAGTTTCAGTTTCTCGTCGCGCATAGATTTCAGTGGAAAATCGAACGTGGGTTACACGACGGGCCGAAATTTAGCCCCGGTTTTTCACAGGGAACCGGTGCAACGCGTACGCGTACGCGCACCACGTTTTTTTTTTTTTTCGAAAAACAAGAAGCGCGTCGGACAAATTTTTGGCGTCACACCAACGCCGCTTGTAGCATCGTGTATTGCATTAGTACGGAGGCATGTTATCATACCTGGGTGATTTTTCTCCATTAGCGGTGTTGTTCCCCCCGTGGTGAGCGTGCGCGAGTATTCTACGACTAGGCAGCGTGAGTACACTGCTCGCTCTACTGATTTGTAGCCAGCGCCCGAATAAAAAACACGAGCCCGCGCCTTATTTCATCTCGCGCAGCTTCGAAACGCTGCATTAACGTCGCGCGCGGCCCTCGTAAAATACGTTTCAATAGAAACGCAACGAAAATGGAAAGTTTGGAACTGGCGTTCGTGTGTTTCCATCGTTCGCGCGAGAACCTAGCTGATTTTTTGAAAATTTTAGAAACATTGAAAAGTTAGAAAATCGTAAGTCACGCGTGCCCTTTTATCGGCGAGATACGAATCGCGCGTTAATTAAAAGCATAGGATAAGGGACGATTTAGAGTAGCGACACCCGTGGAGGACTACGGTCGGGCGACGGGTCAGAGTAGTGCAAGTACGTTCGCAAATTAACATAAACTTCCATGCAGCCAGTTCCGTCAAATTGTACCATTTAATTAAGGTCCCGGATACACATAAATTTTATTCCTGGCAAGGCTCACCGGCGCAAAAACGAAGCACGAAAGTGCAGTTAATTAATTATTCCCTTATTACGAGAGGGCACACAAGAGATGGGGGCATGGTTTAGGTTGGTGGAGAAGGGGTAGGGAATTGCGGAGGTAAGGGGTCGAAGGGTTTCTCTGGAAAAGTAGAGAGGAGGCTAGGAAAGCGACTATGTATACGTGTGTATGTATGTGTATCTATATCCGTGAATGTGTATGGGTGCGTGTGTATGCATGTACGTATACACATGTGTGCAGGTCGTCTCGTTCCTGACTACCTGGCGAAAATTTCGCTAAAGTGCTGCTCATGTGGAAATGACATAATTCGCGTGCGGCAAGGGCAATTGGCAGTAATTAAAGCGGGGAGGAGGTAAAGGTGGCCGGGGGCGGACGGGGTCAGTGCAGAGGGTATGAATGAAATTAAGGCGGGTAGCGAAGATGGCCGTTTACACGGGTCCACGTCTGGTCGACTCTCTGTGCCGCGACAATAAAACGAATTTGCATACGGGACAACTCGTCCCCGGACGGATGTCCTCTCTGTCAGAAGAGACAGAGAGAATTTTCCATGGATAGATGGCAGACCGGTCGAAATCATCGGCGGAAAACGTGGAAAGAAAATTGTCGAGGGGCGGATTAAAACGGACCTGGATCGGTTCCCTCTCGCCACACCCCTGTCTCGTATCAAGAATATACATACACGAGACAGGACTTGTACTTACTTGTACGTGTGTATTAATTAATTTTACAGAGAATGTTCTACGGCGATTTATAAAATCGGATAATAAAGGTGACGTCGAAATACGACCGATTAAATAGGATTTCCCGATGTGCAGCGTCTGTTGTAAAATACAGACAGTGGAAAATTAATTTTCTCCTTTCCCCGGGGTCGCTCTCGCGTCTTTTTCGCGTAGCTGTACTCGTCGACGATGGGCAGGTCGATTTTCGTTCTGTACGTCTCAATGATCGGTCTGTGTCCGTTAAAATGTATTTGTAAACACCCGAAGCTCGCACAACGTTTGAGAAGACTATCAATTAAGACTGCTATCCTTTCTTTCCATTCTCATATTTCTCATCTGACATATTACTTTCTACGAAATCTATGTATTTTCTTTTCTTTGTACGATATTTACATGTTCTTAGATGTGTATCAAACACATTACGCCATACGTTTACTGATCCAACGCTACTAAATGGTCAATAGCTTTTGCGGTCTACGAGAACCAAAGATGAAAGTTGAAAACAAATCGCTAATTAAAAAAAAAAAGAAAATCCTCTATTCAACATATAACTTCGAATTTCGACTTAATCGTCGAAAACCGAACTATCCACGGCTGTTGGATCGCATTCGACGTATTCGAATAGCGGTCGTTACCTCCTTTTCTGTTCAAGCGGGGATTGAACAATTAAAAGTTAAGGAAATCCAGCGTTAATTAACTGGCTGTTGGAGGCCTAATCACCGAGCATAATGAGGTAAGAGGTAGCACAGAGAATCTGGCCGACGCGACGGTGAATCGAGCACAGTACGAAAACAGAGCCGTTGATATAGCGCAGGTCAGGAGTGCATCGTTGTTTGATTGAGACGTCGCTCAAACGTGTATGTTGACTGATAGCTCCATTAACACGCTGACGCACTATCTATGTTTGCCAGCGTACCTAGGAGTCTGCGATGTACGTGAGCCTACGCTTCCCTCTGTATCTCCTTCCGCTAGCCATCCACACTCATCCTCACTCGTTTACGCTCCAAACACCGGCTGATCGCGAGCGTTGCGCTTATACGCGTAATAACGCGCCGCGAGCCAGCTGTATGAGTCGAAATTCTAGTCGAGAGGCGAATAAACATAGTTCACAGTGTATCTGTACATGCATTTTAATGGGAAACTGAATGTACGTTCATAGATGTTAGGACAGCTGCTGATCTTATACGAAACGCGAAAATTGAGTTGCAGTGTGGAGAAAGCGATTAACAGACCAGAATTTTGTACTGATGGAAAATAATGATACAAAGCGTGCAACAATGTTGCAGGAGTTACGGAGCAGGATGTATTCAAAATCATAGATTGCTTCTGACAATTTCTAGATTGAAATCTTATTAAGAAAATTGTGCATGACTTAAGGAAGTTTATCTAAACTCCGAGAGAGGGAATTTGATTTTATAACGATATTACTTCATATTACTTATATCAGTAAATACATGAAATCTTTTTCATAGCCTGAAGTTTCTTACGGAATAGTAATTATTAAAGGTTTTTATTATTATTATTTAATTTGTACTTTACAATTTATCCAGCTGGTAAATTTTTCTAGCTTTATAACTAAATAACATGTGAATGGCTACCCCCAGCGGGATACCATCTTCGAGTTTGACTATTTTATTTCTTTAGTGAGGTCAGCGGGGTCATCTATTATTAAAGGTGTTAATAATCTCCTAGGAAATTTTTAAATTTGCTGTGTTTCCCATATATTTGCGAGTGGAAGTGAACAAGATGCTACAATTCGTGCATTTATAGCATGACATTTCCCGATTTGATTAATTTCAGTCTCTAATGGGTACTTCTCGTGCGAAAATATTCACAGGGAAATGAAAATATTTTGGAATAGAATTAAATCCTATAGTGTTATCAAATGATTGATAATTAAAAGCAAATCTCTGGCAAACAGAGTGTATAAACGGAGTGAATAAACGGAGTGAATAAACGGAATGGTAAACAGGTGAGTCGAAAATCCGTAGAAGTAAGCAGACTGCGATCGAAATGTTGTGCTACAAGTTGCGTGCGTGCTGTGTAGAAAGGCGGGAAAAGTTTCCATTGCGCGATGAAAACTTTTAATTTGCGTGGTTATAAGTATCTGATATCAACGCTACGTGGAAAAAAAGATAGCTCGTGGGGCAGACAGCAACGTGTGTTTGGCAGTTTTAAACGAGCAGCTGCACGGTTCTGATGCGAACGATAGAGCAAGTCGATGCATTCTTAACGAAGTTAGTCCGGCGAATATGCGCTCTAATGGGATACGTCCGACGAATTAATTTACCGGATTCGTTCGTATCTCGAATCTTAACGGTCGATACCAGCAAAAAGCCACGATTCTACGTATCGAAGTTGATGGAAAAAAGAGACGAGTGCAAAGCAAATTTTTCGTAGGTTCTCTTTAAATATATTTGAATTTACAAATCCTTTACAGTCTCAACAACGTTTAACTCTATTAGTTCATAGTCGGTAAACTGTTTCCAAATTTCACGCAATTCTAAAAAATGTAATAATATACCTAATACATTATAATACTACAAGAAAATATTTGTCATATATCAAAAATTGAAAAGGTCAAGTAGAATCGAATGTCAAGCCCAGACATAGGACCAGAGTCTAAAGGGATAAGGGTTGATCGATCGAGTAAAATCAGCGAATTAAATCATTCGAGGACCGATGTAATCGGTCCATGAATTCCCGAATGGTCGAACGCGCACGAGGCAATAATAACGCTTGATGGGAGTACATTTTACATTGAAAATCCGAGTTAGAAACAATAACTGTATAATTTATTTAGTATCCTCGTAATTACACATAACCGAAACTTTCATATACACGAAGTTACGGAGAAACAAACAAAGACACCGCTAATAAATTTCATTGCTATTGAAAACGCGGATATGAATAACTTAGTTTCGGAAATTAAACATTTGTTTCACGAACGCCGCCGTATTTCGATCGGCCGGTTGAACGCGTATGTTTATGCTTATACGATATACTACTATATCGAAACGAGAGCGAGAAGGGACAGAAGATACAATTTTCGTAGTATCTTTTAACCTCTTGCCCGCGCACTTTATTGCCTCTCCATTATTCACCCCTCAGCCAGCAAGTTATGCCGCTTTGAAACATTCAGCCGAACGTCCACCGAAGTGTCGGTCGCGCCTCTTCTCGCGCTCGTTCCCGTGCTCGTAACGCGTTAAGAGTGGAAAAAGAAAACGAAAGAAATAAAGACGTACGTACAACGCCATGATAACGCCAGCAAGTTAATATTAAGAACCGGAGAAACAACCCAACGGTACATATCATGACCACGCGCCGTTCAGTTAGTTACCACTTAGGAAGCAAATCTAACGAATCGAAAAAAAACCCCTCGGTATTCCCGTCCGGGACCGATAATGGAAACGATAGAGCCGGAAAGCGATGTCGGTTGCGCGCGGATAAAGACGAACGGGTTTCGATTTGAATAAAAAGAATGCGGCAAAGTAGCGGAAAAAGCGGTGAAAACAGGCCGCGCATCGATCGGTTCAATTAAATTATTCGCGCCCATCCCGTGTTACCTCTCTCACCTCCTCCTGGCAAGCCACCCCCTGCCGCCACGCCACCCCATCCTCGTCCGCAACACCACCCTCCTCCCTCCCTTGCCCCGACCAGCACCGCCGGTCGGGGTAACAAACCGAGGCAATTAACAATCAATCACAGGTGTCTCTCGCGTCATTGAAATGACGTCAAACATTGTATTTGTGTAATTGTCCATTTATTCCAGTCTCTCGGCTGTCACCTGACAAATTGCGAGCCCCCCGGCCACCCCTTCGCTTCCGCGTACTCGGTGACGAACTCCCTCTACGCCGACAGGCTGCCACGACACGATCGACGCGCGCGAACGGAAGCGAGCGAACAGAAGCGGACGAATGGAAGCGCGAGCGGAACCGACGAACGAACGAGCGAGCGCCACCAGGCGAACCAACTCGAACGGTGGCTATGAGGTAGCAGCCGGTGGCCACGATGTCGGCCTCCGCGCATTTTCCTGTCAATCGCGAACGAATCGTCGCCGGTTATATTAATTAGCGGCGGCCCTCCGGGAATCGTTATCTACTGGATAATTGCGATTGTCGGCTGGAATCGACGTAACCCGACGACCACCCCGCGAAGAGGTCCTTCATCCGCGCGTCGACAATTTCTATACTCGGGTCGGGGCAAAAAGGGAAGTCAAAAACGCCGTTCGTGAAAATCGGTGCAACTTTTTTCCCCCCCAAGTGGACACGTTCCAGCGATATTTGTTGGTTAAAGTGGCACATTCTTTCGTCCATTATCCGTATTATTATATTTACAAAGGATTGTGTATTCGAGCGTAATTGTACTTGTTAAAAAAAATGAAGAACGTAGTTCGTAATTATGGAGATTTTCGGTCATAATGGAAACGCATCGTTAGATCAGTAAACGAAGCGATAAAGCTTGGCTGCGTTTCGGGTAGCTAATGGAAGGCCGCGATTTACCTCTCTGTCGGACGGTTCTGCCAGCAAAACAACATTCTAAAAACGCTACTCGTCGAACGGCTTTGTACTTTCACTGGTTTACAAAGTACCACGTGCGCATCACTTACGCTACACTGGAATTTACTTTACGATCGGTATTAACATAAATTACCGAATGCCCGCCACAATTTACAGTCCAATAATTATCCATTTTCTGTTTGCATTGTTCTCTGCGGAGGCAACCGACAATTTAAGGAAATTTCCATAATAAGCTACGGTTAAGAGTAGTATTACTCGAGACATAAATCCCTGGCGCCCCCTTTCTCCACCTTCGTCCTGTTACATCGGCTTCCACCAACACCACTCTGACCCTGTCTTTCCTCCCTCTCGTTCTTCCCCATCCCCTCGCCCTGTGTTAAACCCTCGACACGAGTTCGACCCACGTAGATGTAAACGATAAGGTGTGCTTTTTATTTCCATACAATTACATCGATGATATTACACCGCGTGTCGGTTCCACGCCATGCATTCTTACGTTTGGCCAGTTTCGCCGAGCCTTGGGCAAATCTGAATTTATTCCACCCCTCCACTTCCACTTCCACTTCCACTTCCACTTCCACTTCCACTTCCTCCACGCACAGATTTATTGCATTACATTACATCGAGCCATGACACTGCCTTATTTATGAACGTTATATGATTTTCCGCTCACGGTAGCATACACTTACGAGACTATTACACATCGTAAAGACTAATAGCTCGAATTCCAGCAACTTCCTTATCGCATACCATTTGAATTTCGTTATACCATTTGGTTAACCAGGATAGCGGCAGCCACGTTCAATTTTATCTCCCCAATCGACTCGACGGAGGCTACTTTTAAAGGGGTGCTCGATATACGGGACGATCCAGAAAGATACACATCTCGATGTGTCTGTCTTCGATCGCGTTAAAACGTTTTCGTTAATACATTATGGAAACAAAAGTTGGCCCACTCGAAGAGTAGAAAAGTTATAAAAGTCCCGGTGAGAGAGTGACGGATCTCCCTAACATCCATTTGCACCGACAGAATCCGATGCAGAAGTTGCCGAGTTGTTCCACGGAGTGAATTTCGTTTCATCAAGTAATCTACCTACGCTCTAAACCGAGTTACGTGTAAGAACCGGAGAAAGTTATTTTAGATGTGGTAAGGTTTCGGCGCCGATTTTAATCTGTTAGATTTTCTATAAAAAAGAAAGGAAGATTTATACAAGTAGTTTTATGGGATAGTTCGATGACGAGCGCGATTTAATCGTACGTTCGATCATGGAAATGGTATCAAAACTAAACAAAGGTAGGATATACCTAGGTGAAAAAATCGTTTTCATATCGCAGGCTATTCCACAGCCTGCGATTCACGATACCTGTTTCGGCCTGACAGATGCTTGGAAACCTTCATAAATCAATACCACTTTATCCCACGAAATCTCTATTTTCGCTTTAGCCTGGATCACCACTATGCATATTCAATGAAACTGATACAACTGGGCATTAACAGGAGAAAGAAGAACGCTCCGTACAAACTTGTAATGAATTTTCTATGGTAAACATTTACCGAGTATGGCAACTGTATAAATGCACGTGATTAAACTGGTTCTTATTACCATACATCACAGTTTATTGCCTAAATCGATAGCAGCTTTTGCGAGTTATCAAAGCTATCCAATTGAAGAAACAAATTTTATATCATCGAATCCATTATTTTTAATTTAGTTCGTTACGAGAAAATTACTTTCTAGAGAATTTTAAAAGTTTGGGGTTATTTTCTACGGAATGCAAAAGTTCACGAATAACTTTAATTAGTTTTCCTATGCCGATCCCGAAACTATTTCATTTATATTTCATTCGGTAATTTTTCTTTATTCCTCTATTAGCGTGTCCCTAATCGTTCAAATATAGCCGAAAGCATTCTATCGCCATAAGCGTAAAACGTTCGACCTTTCTTTTCTTTCTCTCTACATTCTTTTCCTTTTTACGTTTAAATGAGCTGTTCCCGCCAGAGACCACGACACTCCGTGGATGTTAAACTTAAGCTTTAGACATGCAAATCAGGACTCAGAGAAGTGTATGTAACTAACCCGTTCCCCCTATCTTCTTCATTCTTCCTTCTCCGTCGGCTAAAGAGTGTCTTCGCGACGTATTTATAACCCCTTCCTTCCTTCCTTCCTTCCTTCGAGCTACGCTCCTCACTGCGTCCTGATGAATGCCCACCTTCGCTTTAAGTTTATTAAACCAACTTGCGAAAATTATGAATAATTCCGTGCCATTGTATCATTCCGCTATGGCAGCGTGCCATCTATTTCGCGTTCGCGACAAGTCCCGGCGAAGCCTGTTTGTCGTCCCGTTCTCTATCCCTTCCGGAAGAACGATAGAGTCGTCGAGATACCAAGAAAATGAAGATGTCATCGAGAATTCGCGTTCCATACGGCATATTCGATACGTTCGCTGATATTCGGTAAATTATCGCAATGCTCGTGCTCGAGTAAACAGGCTATTGAACATCGATTACTCGACGAAAATGTCTGCTACGATAATTTTAAGTCGTAGCACTCCATCAGCTTAGACGATTTTAGGAAGAAAAATTCGAGGAACTCGTTCGTTCAAGATTAATTCGTTGGCTTTCACGTGAAACGCGTGTACATACATCTCTCTATGACTATTCGAACGCCCTACAACCGCCGGTTCTATGTCATCGATTATTCGCCAATGTTGGAGCGATTTATGATAGCGAACAGGGTCAAGAACCGTGAAGGCCGAGACCATTAGGAATAGATCGAACATAACGACCATGTAAGGCTCGTGGATGATCTTTTGTTGCCGTTCCAATGTCCAGCCGCCGCGCCGTTTGAATAACAGCCAATCGTAATAGATTCATGGCAGTAGTAACGGACTTCATGAATCAGCCATAAGGAGGCCGATGTAAAAGTTCGATCTCGAACTGCAATAAGCTGTTTTCGGGATTAATGGCTCCGAAATTCATGGTTGATTTATTCGCGACAATATAGAATGCTCGTATTACGTATTTCAAGTAGAAATTCTATCTTAAAGTGTACTAATACCTTCCACGTTTACCATTTATATCTCCCGAACGATTTTACTACAATATCATCTTATAACGTTAACGGGATTAGTTTGAACTATATCGTACTCCTGACGCAAGAAAGAAAGTTCCGTTCTTCCCGGATGCCATTAAAGTTGATGGTATATCAAAAGTACAGCGGCATTGTTGGAAAACATAATCAAGAATTTGGAGCGTGTTGCTCGCGCGTATTTAACTGCGCAAACTGGTTTGTACGGATTAGGCCGAGCATGTAGAACCGTCTAAATACGCCGTGTTGCCCGTGCGTACTGAACTGCACAAACTGGTTTGTACAGGCTGCCTCTCCTGTAGCCTTAACTCTGCAAACCAGTTTACGCGGTTATTCCAAGAGGAATAATTGAGCGTGTAGGCCTCGGTTTATACCAAATGAGATAAGGAAATAAATTAGAAAACAGAATGTCCCTCATTTAACTATCGTTCCGCTAAATTTTCCCTACAAACCTTTCTTTCTTTTGTTTTCTTCGACCGATACAATTTATAGCTATCTTTCTTATTTTCATTCACCGTTACGCAAGTCTATTACGCGATCGAAGTACCAAGTAACTTAAACAGTTTTCTCATCGTCGATTATTATTTAAAGAAACAATGAGACACTGTAACCGTCGTTCGATTTATTAAAGAAGATAGCCGTATCTCGTGGATGTTCTAGTATCGAGTGGTTCGAAAAGCAGCAATATATTCTGCTATAACGTACATATTACCACTTGATATCTACGTATGTAAATGTTGCCTGAGAAATTCTGGAAATACATTTATCGAGAGAGTTTTTAACAAGATTTCCAATTTTTTCAAAGCTTTTTTCATAATAAGAAATTGTATAATTCACAAACCTGAAGAAGACTACAATACTTTAATTCATCGCTAAAATAATTTTTTGGGAAAAGCGATCATTATGCTACTCGACAAATAACAAAAAGCTACCGGAAGATACGCTGCATATATTGTTTAACGATCTGATAACTCTATAAAGATACGATATCTTCAAATTTGCTCTCAAATTTCTCGACGAACTTTATGAACAACCCAGTAGAAACATCGTTTATTTTCATCGATTTCGAAGATTTCGACGGCTAAGCGGATATCACCGCTAAACTGGTGTTATTTCACGGATAGGCAAACACGGTATTTTGCACGCGCCTTACGCACCGCTCGATACAAAGCCGAAAATTTAATCCGACTGTTCTAAATCCGACGACACCAAGTTGGGAAGCGCGAGTACGACGAACGATGTAAATTTTGGAATGGAACGGTTTGCACTGTAGACGATGAAGAGGAGAACGACGACGACGGGGGAGAAGGTATCCCAAATACCTGCAGGAAATCTGCGAAGCCCATGACATACCATCGTGTTTGTCTTGCGTTTTAGGTGACTCGATTCCTGTGCTTACGTTTCCACCAGGTCGAGACCTCACGGCTTACGGATTTGATTTCGCGCATAAATATTAATGCATCGTGATCACCCTGGCCTCTGTGCGCCGGAAGTGTCGATGGATGCTGTGTGACTGCATCGACGAAAGATGAAAAAAGTTCGATTGAATATTTCGGCAATTAGATTGTGTTCTATAATTTTATTATATTCCATTATTTGATTACCAGAGAGAGATTTAACCTATTAATCTAGTCGTCTTGTAATCAGAAACTTCTAATCACGGAATTAAAACTTCAAGACTGCACGACAGAAGTACGATAAATTAAGTAATTTTTTAAAAAATAGATAACGTCAGTTTAGTTATTACGTTAATACAAAAACATACTTCAGCCCGAAATCACATGAGAAAATAATATTGAAGTGGAATTGATCGACAATATATTGAATTTTTAAATTATTCTTCTACAAGAGAAGTTTGACTTATCATGTTCTCCACCTACGTTTGTTTTATTTTTTGCAAGTATAAATACAATCTATACACAAATTTATACATGTATATTATTCTGCCTAAGAGCGACGACTGAACAGGTTGGTGAAATCTGGGTACTAGATTTACTTATCAAAAGATATCATTCTAGGAAATTATTCGTTTCGATTCATTCTAATCGATTACGGTGGTAAAACAAAGAACAATTGTAGTTGGTTAAACGTTGGTTATGATAGCAATCCAAGAGATGACTTGTGCAGACTGGCTGAATCTGAAGGCGCTATGTTGACAAAGGGGAAAGGACAGCTGAACTCGACATAATCGTTCCTAACCACGGCGAACGCGGTTCTGACAAGCGTAGGCGAAAAGGAAGGAATAGGCGTATAATTAACGTGTATCGTATCGCGAGAATCTAAAAAAGCCCGGATATTACTACATGTCTCTCAACGACTTGGTATTAAAACTCGTAGCATTTTTCACCTTTTATAATTGCTATGCCAACATAAGGCGATAAGAATCGAAAATTCCAATATCGCCGTATTTATACTAGAAATAGTTTAATAAATATCTGCAATCGCGTGATTTCACGTTCATTAACTGTGCCGTGGTATTTAAAAGAAACTGTATTGCCACATCATTTTGTCCCATATGTAGTTAATACTTTACGATCTACGAAGATACAATAGCCACATATCCAATATATTTTCTATATATTCTATATATAGTCTTGCTTATATATTTATAAATACAATTTTTTAAAAAATATCAATGGAAACCGAAGAAGACGAATTAACTCGTCACACGAATTCCTAATCTCTTGGACAAAGTGATTTCATTATTTATAGATCTTCGTTCGATTTTTCAATAAACCGTTTTCAATATAAAGTTTCATTTTTGTTACTGATAAATTATATTATACTTAAATTTCAAAGGATTAAAATCAACCTAACTAAACTTGATCTGTCTTTTAATACCAACTTTTAATACCATGATTATGGATCTTTTTGGCTGATCTATGATCCAAATTAACAAATTAATAAGCGCATCGTTAAAGAAGTTACCACCCTAAATACAAATTACCACACGCTCCTTAACCCAGAGAACATCTTCCAATGTATAACATTCAATGTATAACACAAAATTGTATAAAAAGGAAAAAAAAAAGAAGTAAATGAATAAGAATGTTCTAGTTGTTTATCGATGAAGTTCGTTAGGGGAGTAAGTTGGTCGTACAAAGCCGGTCACACAGGAGGCGAGCGTCGGCGTCTAGACGCGGACGAACGACGTTGGAACGGAGCCGGTCGATAACGCGGTGCAGCACCTCGAGCCGTGACGAGGCTGCGACATCGGGATTGTGATTAGGGGCTGGTCGGCAAACAATGCCTAATTACATAATTATTGTGCCGCGGGTCCGTAATTAAGACACATTACTCCTCCCGGCTAGTAATTCATTACGCTTAATGTCTTCCCTGCCTCCACCGTTTCATCGCGGATGACAGTCGCGACGGTTCCGCTAAATACCGTTACCGTGAAATATTACCGACCACGACCACGACCACGGCCGTGGCTACGACCACCAGCACGAACCTACGCAGACATTCTCAGTAAGAGGAGTCTCGTTGCTTTCTCCTAACAAAGCAGACCCTAGTTAGACGCTTGTACACGGGGATGCCGTTTGATCCTTGTAATGATATTCCTCGCTCGTTTATTTTATTGGACTACGCGAATAATTGTAAGATTAATTGATGCCGATTGTTCGCTTTAGTGAGAATAGGAGACGAATTGCTTATATCTTGAAATACATAGTTAACGTTATTCTGTAGGCGTTTTTGTTGCAGTTTTAATGAGAAAATGGATTGTAAGAAGAGATGATGTTTCTAAGTATAAAATTGTTAGTAAGTTATTGTGTTTATTAATTATTGTGAAATAGTAATATAACTATATATAGTGGGAATTTTTAGATATTTTTGAGAAATTTAAAAATGCAAAAGTGCATGGGATGCACGCAACCGACCAGAAGTATTAGGACACGTTCTAATATTTAGCGCGCGCATTTCAGCATATGTGTTTTATAACGTAAAATATTAAAATAATCAATGTAGAATATTCGTTATAATATTTAATAAGCAAACCAGCTTTCTGTTTAGATCCAATCTTTCTGATAGTGTTTATAAAGGTATAAATTTTCATAAATATGACGAATTGATCGATCTTCTTCCCCCATAAATCCTGCCATTAAATACATTTCAAGAAAAATCCCCGATATTGAATTCCGTGTTCCAATTCTCGATTCCGTAAATTTCAAACGTTCATTTGCAAATCCATATTCCCTGGCGTCTAACTAAATGCACCACTTCACTCTAAAAAACTAACAAAACACGGAAAATTAACGAACATCTCTACCAATCACGAAATTCATAGAATACATTGCATTATCGTCGACGTGTATTTAAACCCGTGAAAAGAGGGAATAAAACGAACAGACCGACGAAACTGAATGTTTTTGTTGGAAGGGTGACACGTGGATTCCTAGGACAATCCACATGCCAGGGAAAAGTATTCAGTGTCATTATGTTCAATACGAAGTCACGAGATCCCAGTGGACCTTCATTGAAACTCGCGGCCGGAGATTGGTGGATGCTTGATAGGCAGCGTTTCCTCGCGTAATCTCGATATGACGCCAACCTCTATGTCCTGGATCCCCGAGGACTCGGGGCGGGTTAAAAAATTACCGACAAGTCACCTGGCCGCGTCTTTTCAAACCGTCTAACCTTTTGTCAGCCTCTCGCTTTGCCAACGACGAGCCATGTTTATTGCGTCACGCGTTAAGTAATTATGACGTTTATTGTGATTAATTGCCTCGTCCGCGATCCTTTTTACCGATCACCGAGGCGCGTGTTGAGGGATTACGCCGAATGAAAACGTGAAAGTTTCCAACGAACGTAGGAAATGATAATGTTGCAACTACGATTGCAAAGATATGTGTTGAAATACGTGCATTAACGGTTTGAGTAATTGGAGAATTCAATTGGAAAGAAGATTCTATTAAGGGAAGATCATTCGCGATCTCACACGCTAGGTCGTGGTTTAAATTTAACGACTTAAATCTTTAAATAATTGAAATAGTTTTTTTCCATTTATTTCGCATTATTACTTATTTTTACATTATTATTATTTAATTTATATTACAGTGAATTTTGAATCATTAATTTTAATATGTCAAAAACAAATAAAACGAATTTAGAGGAAAAGATCTAGTGGTAATTTAAACGAAATGAATGGGACAAGTAATCGATAAAATAATTGATTCATCAATTGTCTTGGAAATGAAAAACACGCAATTGGGTTTCAGGTTCGGGGCGTTTCCTTCTCGCCTGGCGTATGAAGTCAAAATTCATGGATATAACGCGCTCGTTTGATCGACCTAGCGTAAATTAAATATCAACAAAATACACGTTTTCAATCGTATAACCGTCCTAATTACGTCTGTGGTTGTTTACAATGGACGTTTCAAACCGAAATCATATATAAATTAACCCTGAAATTGGCAATATGTACGACCAATAAAAACGATCGTTTACAAGATGGAAATGTCAAATATAGAAGGGATTAATATTTAACCGATGAATAAACTTTAATAGCTTTATGTAAAAAGAGAAAAAAGGGAACCACGGTTATCTGATTCTTCAATTGCATGGTATACATTTCTCGAAACAATGCCTTACTTTCATGTGCGTTTAACCACCTGTGCTTTGTATCAACACACAAGATATCGAGTTTGTTGTTTCAATTCGTTTTTATGTGTCATGTTTCGATTGACATTTCGAACAGTTATTTGAAATAGATGAAAATTATGTCCTTCGTAAAACCTTGACTTGTCATTTGAATAATGCACACTCTATACTTCACGTCTAACAAACCTGTAGTTACAGTGGATCCGTGTCCTGACAAATTGTCATTCTGACGAATACGTCAGAACAATCGAATATACGAGGGTCGTCCAGAGAGAACTACCCGTTTATATATAGAAGTCACATAAAACGATAGAATGTACTTATAGGGGGTTGTCTGGCTTCGTTCAAGTATCGACATAAATCATACAAAATTTTGTGTTTAAATATTTAATATTGTCGTTGTATCATACGTTTGAAATGATGATGCGAATTTCGAACGCTGAAAAAATTCTTCCAAAAGGAATTCACCAGTTTACAGGAATTACAGGAATTACCAAAGGAATTGCCAGATTACAGCAGTTAATGGAGGGTTTTGTTGAATTAAATTAAGTAAATTATTAAATAAATTAAATGGCAATTAAAGTAGGTAGTAGAGTTATGAATGAACTGTTGGTAAGATCATGGATGCGGGAATTCAATAGGGACAGAAAAACTGTACGTGATTGCGAACATTCATCTCTTACTACAAAGAAGCTCAAGAACGTGTCTGCGATTTTGCTGCAAATGATGTTCATCGCAGTTTTTTGCAAAACTTAAAGGATTGTTTGGTCGATAATGCTTCACAAGAAACGATGATTTAAAAGATTGCGTAAGACGATGGTTATGTGAATTGGCGGCGGTAGCGTATGACGATAACAAAAACTCGTATAACGTTACGATAAGTGTTCAAATAGAGCTGGCGGTTATATTGAAAAATAACTTAGTATATATACTAAAATTATAAATATAGATCGAGAAATCTGTTTAAAATGTATAATATTTGTATTGCTGTTATTTCAAAACGAATATTACTTTCTGGACGATCCCTCTGTGCCCATTGTAATCATAGCCTAACATTTTTACAATCGAATAGACAATCGAATTTTTATATCGAATCGAACTTTTATATCGAATAGACAATTACATAGCAAAATTAATTATATTTATTTAATAGACATTCAGGGCATCTATTGAGTGTCATGATATTATAATGTCGACCCTTATTAAATTGATACTTATTAATTTCATAATTAGCATATATTTAGATACCAATATGCATAGTGTCATTTCGTATGAAATTGTAAGGTTGGAATCGTACTTACCTAACTGCGATTCATCTTTTATTATTGAATATATCATCCATCCACATTTCGGCTTCATTTACACGTCTCACATTATAGGGAACACACATTTATTCAGTTGTTTGAAAGAATTGCAACAAAAATAGCAACAGAACGATCCAAACATCGCCGTACGAAAAAATGTACACACCGAACGCCTGATTCCACAGTTGCCGCCTTTTTGCATCGTGACGTCACGCAACTAACGAATAGAAGCGTAGATGCGAGACATCGTTAGCTCGATTCCACGCTCGATTCCCATGGTCGGTAGATAAATTCGCGTCATTAGAGGTTAATGGATAAATTCACGTGTCTTATTGGAAACTTTTTTTTATCATCGGATTATTGTGTGCTAATAAACGAACAGCATCAATCATCGTTAGTGAAATGAAACAGACGAATGCACACACGGAAACATATAAACGGTAAGTAAATATATACGATTGTGGAAAAATTTACTAAACGGTCACGCCAAAAATAGAACAATTGCACGTAGGAAAAAAAATTCGAACGCCATTCGATCACTCGAAACAAATTAAGCGCAACGGCTGTTATAAATTTCATCTTGACGAACGATAAAATCGCCGCTACAACCGCACTCGATTCGATTGGATTTTTTCCTACCCCTATTAATAATAGTCACGCACAACACTGTTCGCGTGTTACGTGTTAAAAAATTTTAAATTGAACATCGAGACCTTTTAAAATTCGTACGGGCAACACTGTAAAGTATACGCAAGGGAATTATAATTTTCAACACGTCGCGCACACGTTTGTACCCATTCGACAGCGTAAATGCGAAAACTCCCTTAATAAGTCGTAACCGTTACTACGAGCAGCAACTTGAATTTTATACAAAACGTCGAACTGCCGGATAACTGAAAAAAGATCAATTTTTCATTTAATTTTTTTTAAATAAATTACGATGCAAAGGAATTTGATCGATTCGTTCGTCATACATATTCGAAAAAAAAAAAAGTAACAAGTAGCATTGACAATTGTAAATAGGCTCTCTTGACAATACCAATTCTTTTTAATTTCGATAAAACGGTAGATAAATACAACTCGTTCGCTGAATCGGTCAATTTAATTAAAAGCCTTTTCGTGTGTGCAATTTTCTTCAATTAGCGAAACGGCTCCCTTTAAACACGCTCCTTTCACGAGTGTGTCACTCTATCTTCGTTACAATTTATCGAACG
Source organism: Bombus vancouverensis nearcticus (assembly GCF_051014615.1). Taxonomy (NCBI): domain Eukaryota; kingdom Metazoa; phylum Arthropoda; class Insecta; order Hymenoptera; family Apidae; genus Bombus; species Bombus vancouverensis. The sequence goes on from NC_134920.1 coordinate 5,908,572, forward strand.
TCCTACTGGTAATTATACGCCTTTATGCCTCGCTCGTCCAGCTAATACGTCACGTTTGCGCGCGAAATTTTTATCCTAACAATCTCGCCGTATCGCGAACAATATTTCGGAGCACAAGCCCGCCACAATCCATGATGGCGCTACTCGATCTGCATTAATTGGCATCATTACTGCGCTGCCCATTTTTTGGGATAAACCGATTTCCCGTCCCTTGTTCCGCATTATACGGTGCACGCTTGTTTTACGCTTTTTGCCTCGAGTGGTGTTTCTTAAAACCCTGTTTTTTCAAGCATTAAAAATATTTTTCATCGAAAACGTGGAAATTTAAATCCATGAGTACAATAGTAATAACAATAATCCGAACTTGTAATTAGCCGCCTTTTTCTCCCTTGTTCTTTTTTTTTGTTAATGATCCTACTTTGGTGCTATTCTCTTTTAAATATTGTAACGATTTCAGCTGTCGTTTAAAAATATAATATCATACCTTTTTTTAATACGATACAATATGATTTATAAAATAACGCGTTGTAAAAAATTTTATCGAATAAATAGAAATATACGTAATTCAACAGGATAACATCGGAATCCTAAGCTTTCTGGAGATCTTCCGTAGCCAAATACAACGACGACGACGCGACAACATGCTCTGGGAGTTCGGAGGTCTGTTTACACGAGTTCGCAAATATAGCCATAGGTATCGGAGCCAACCGAAGCGAAGAATTGATAAATTAGTTATTCCGTCAGTCGTCTGCTGCTGTTCCTCCAGGTACGTTTGATTTGAGGTTTCGAATAGTCATGCCTATTTATATTGAAGACCTTTGGAGCTTTCCCAACGTTCGACTATCTAAGTACATATACGCGATGACTGGGATAAAATTCGATGGAAATATTCTCTGATCATATTCTTTTTGTTCTTTCTTGATTTCAGAAATGAAGGACTACAGGTCTTGTGACGATCTAATGTTGCAGAATCAAAAAATATATTTTTCCGTGAAACTGACATAATTTGATGTAATACATGTAATCTGATACATGTCAGATGTTAGAGATTATACAAGGTTATAAATTATTCGGAAAAGCTTTAATAGTGGGCGTAGCTGGCCCGTTTATCATCGGATAACAGTTCCAGAGTATATCCTTTGAATGTAACTCTACTCTTGGGCAAACAAGACTAAGGGTTATGACCATTCTCGTTTGTCTTTGCATCCAGAGAATCTTCGCGCGAAATCCCTAGCCAGGACCCAATTAACTCTCTAAGAATTCCATCCCATCCCATGGTAATTCTAAGATAGTACGACTCTAACAGCAGATTAGAAAAGACAATATTTGCTTCGGTGCTTCTGCGTCTAATCGCAGATGCGCCTTCACTTAATATCGCTTACTATTTGTCTTCCCTTACAATGGAAATTTGCGACGTGGGTATTACACAGATAGAACAAAAATCGAGGCTAGGATAATCCTTAAAATCGCTCCATTCAATTCTTTAGCATATTTAAATTAGTATTGAATTTATTTTTTTTTTTCACAATTCCAACGTTCACGAGTTCCATATTTTTTCTAACAGGTCACGTCCAAAATGGCCAACATCTCATGCGAACTGCAACGCTTCTAAGAATCCTTCGTCTCTGACCACAGAAACCCGTATCCGCATCGACGACGGTTTGAATTGAAGATTTTTGCGGACGGTAACTCGTTGGCTCACGCGCTAACGTATTTGCAAGATCCGCTGCGCTGATGGACATATAATGCGACGTGTGATTGTAGGCCCGCCAATCGCGGCCGATTGTGCCTCTGAAGGCCCGCTAACTATCTCAAACTAGCCCCATTCAAACCGCCACGACCTCTCTCTAGCCGTCTCTATCTACCAGCCCAGCCTCTGTGTCTCGCTCGTTCCAACCCTCATTCACCGCCACCCTCCCCCTGGTACCCGTGCGTCTCGTTCATCACCAAACTTCGCCTCTCTGTTGCTCTCAACTCGCGTCTCGTTTGCACCGACTTCACAGGACGATTTTCCCTCCTACTCGGTGAAAACTCACTTCCTCATTCGCCGTTCGAATTCGACGTACGTTTCTTGCCGCACGTTTCTTCTGCACGCCCTGTATCCCTCTCTAATTTTCGACCGGCTCTCTCGCCACACACGTAATCTTCTATTTCATTCGCTTTACTTTTCCTAATGCGATAGCTCGCTCCATACACATACAATCGTAGCCTCATCTCTTTTCAATCTCACCTCGCGGATCGAATGTTTTGCCTTCCATTTAACATCCTTTACCTCGCTCCCTCTATTCAACTCTCTCAAAAAAAGTTTTTCTCTTCGAGGTTCCGGCGATTCCATTCGCCCCGCTATCTGCTCTTCCGTCCATCTAATGTTCCCACTTTCTTTTCATCCGTTAAATCGTGCATCTCGTTTAACTCGACTTCCGTCGTTTTCTATTTCGCAAATTCATACATTCTCGCCTCTAGCCATTCCTTTTAAGAATGTAAGCCCTACATGCACTTTCTTCCCTGCTCCACCGTCACCGCTTCTCACTCGTTTGATTTTCGCGTTCTTTTTCTCGACTATGCAGCACTGCTTCATTTTCCCCCTTCTTGCTTCTTAAATCTATGTTCTCTCTCACTTTCGTCCATCTTTCACTCTCTCTCTCTCTCTCTCTCTCTCTCTCTCTCTCTCTCTACCCTTTCGAACCGCAACCAACTACCTCTCCTCTTTCAACCTATTCCCCCGACGTACCTTATCTCCATTCTCGGTCTCTGTTCGACCTGCTTCATTCATCGACACAATCACGCATGGTTACGTAGGTACATTCCGCTAGGCGTCACCGAGTATTCGTCCCGATTCGAATTCTCGACCCTATATAACCGTGGCACGTTCTACGTGGGAATTTCAAATCTATCAGCGACCCAGACGAATGCAAATCGCGCATGAAGCGCGCTTAATAAAGCCTCGCACGCGGCCCGCAACTCGCAATTTTCTTTTCGACGCTACGTGTCGCACGCTCCTCTTAATGAAACCTTCGCATGCACCGTGCGCAATTCGCGGCTACGCTCCTATTCTACACGCATCTCCGTCCCGCGATACCGTTAGAAAAAGAACGCACTCGGGATCGTTAAGCTTCGGCCCAGGGGAGAGAACGAGGACCATTTCAACTCCCTTGTAGAAAGAGATCCGTTCATAAGAATACAAGTTCCATAGAATAAAACTTTTCTAGTAAATCACGGAAATTCTATTATCTAATAAACTTTATGGATATCGCATAAATAAAATGAAAGACTTAAGAACTATTTTCTTTTATTCCCATTATAAATAGAAGACTTTATATTACAAAACTTCTATTTTGCTTCTATCTTTAATGGTCAAGTTCAAAGCGATAACATTTATAGGACCTTCCCACAAAATGGTCTCTATCAAGCTTAAACTTTTGACTTACTTTCGTCAAGAAATCGCTTCTCGTACCATTGCGCCATAAATTCATCCCCACCACCCTGGGAACGTACACCGATGAACCGTTCCTCTTTCCAATAAATTCTTCTCGAATCACCTGTCGTCATTTCGTCCAGCTTTCAAGCGATTCCGACCAATCGTGAGACACGTCTCAAAGCGTCAGTGCAAAAACTGTGACGACACAGCGGATATCGATCATGACGATCGGCGTCAGGAACAATATCGAGCTGGAGGAGGATGTCGCTTTTGACCGGGCGTATTTCGACCAGGCGAAAATTGAATTTCGAGGAAGCCGAGTCAAGAGATAAGCATGGAGAAGCGTACCAGCTATTTGCGTGGCCTTAATAAGGACGTTTGACGGCGTTAGCTTTCCCTTAACAAGACGGCTAATATCCCGGGGCCTTGGCTCCCCTTGGTCTACCTTCTCTGTCCTTCCCTCTGTTCCTTCGTCTCCCTTTCTCCATCAACTCGCTCGCCTTCCGCACGGCGGACACCGTCGGGAATCACCAAAGCTTGAAAACCGAACAAACTCAGTTAGAGAACTCGGTGTGAGGAGCAACCGGACCTGCCGGCAAAACTCATCCTTCTCCGCATCCACGATTCTCTTACGCAGCTTGCCACGTTTATGGACTGACTTTGTTTCGTCCTGGGCGATCATTAATTTAATAGCGGCGATTGTACTGAAAGATTGTACATTTTTACTGACAATCACAGTGCAATTTTCTGTAAAATAATTTTCTATAAAATTGAAGTAAAAAAGATTGAAAAAATTAAGGTAGGGTTGTATATAACGAAAAGTAATACATGACATGACATGGCTCATAAAATATAATATAAAAATTTATTCTGCATATACTCTAAAAGTTATATAAAACATTTCGTAAACGTTTCTAGTAACTGCGTCTTAATATGACCTCACTAACGAAACCTTGCTTTATGTGAGTAAGTCGATCTACGACTTATAACGATGTGAACACTATTGTCTACAATGGTGTTTAAACCTAAATAAGTACCGAAAGAGGGACAAACAAGAGAAGTAAAATTTCACATGCGCCCGACCCGAAAATTTTACTTTCAGTATTGCATTATCCACAGCATCATAGCAGTGGTTTAGCTCCAATGTGTTTATAAATGTTCAGCAAGCTATTCAATCCTGATGCATGGATTATGTTGTGACCCCGTTAGGAAAATTTTGACTTCTCTGTAAATCAAAACAGAAGAAATTTTTAACTAGAAAATATTTTTAATATTTAATCTTTGACATTTACCCTTTTCTTCTTTAGATCATATAATAAGAGACTTGCTGTTGTTGCCAAATCGTTATTTCCAGCGTTATTTCCAATAGGAACAATATTTTCGTCCTTTGGTGCCGGTAACAATCTAAAAAATACAAAATTTTGTAGGAGTTCTATGAGTAGTTAAAAACATATTATTTTTAACTCACGAATGAATTAACGGCGAAAGCAGTCTTTTGTCAACAGAAGAAAGATCCGTAGGACCAGTCCACCAGCTAATGAAATTGCCTACGACGATAACGATTAACGTGCCTAAACCAGTAAACCAGTGGTACGATAATCGATACAGAGGAAACACATCGTCTTCGCTAAAACAAAGGAGAGTTCTGTTCAATACGAGGATAAACCAGTATCGTTACAGTTTCAAATAAGATAATAAAACAATTTACAACTCTGATCATACGTTTCAACGATGACGCTGGTGGCCACTTAGGATTTAATTGATTATGAAAGACTTAATAATTATAGCCAAGGCTAAGGTTAACTTACTTCGGACGATCAAACTGTTTCAGGAAACTTTCGGAGATATTGCCTGGGCAATGAGAAAGGGGGACTGGAAGTTTCTTAGGAACCAGCAACCCAGCACCGATAGACCAATTTGCACCTAAGCTCGCCCAGCCAGCGATCACGAATCCTACGATAGCACCCATAAACGCACCCTATTCGACGGAACAAAAGTATTGAAATTTTTATATCTGTCTATTGTAATGTTGACGAAAGATATCAATAGACCGCTTTTATGCATTTATAGGGAATTTAATGGCGTAAAAATGTATAAAATGCACATGATGTGAAAAAATACGGTACTTGCTACAATATTTAATAGATGGCACGAGTCTCTGCTTAGATCTCATTTTTAAACATCCCATAAATGTCCACAGTCGAGGTATCAGATTAAGAAGGCATGTAGGAAAGAAATATAAAAAAAGCAAATTCAAGCCTTTCAATAATTCACCTTAGCATTCGTCCATGGGAAGAGTATACCTAGCGTGAACACTCCGAAAGAAGTGCCTGCAGCTATTGCTGCTAGACTTCCAGTTATCTATGACAAAATAAGAGAATCATGCAATCTTATCAAAAAATACTTAATTTATATGTAGAATAAATGAAAAAATATTCACAGCTAAAACTCCTCCTAGTTTCTCGACCAGGAATAGCAAACCCAGAGCTATGCAACCAAGCAAGACAACCAGACATTTTACAAAGATGTGGGAGCATCGGTCGGTCAGTTTCAAGCCGAAGCAACCCTTCACGAAATCTTCCAGGACCACTACGGCCGTTGAATTAAGGCCTACAGACAGGGTACTGAGACAAGATAAAACATATTTTAACAAAAAATCATTTATAGATAAGGATAAATTCATGATAAGTACTTACCTAAGAGCTGCTCCAAAAATTCCAGAAATAAAGAGGCCCGGTACTCCAGGTAAATTTTTCGCAATTTCCATTACATAAGCGGGCAATAACTGATCGTCAGCAGTTATCAGACCGGTAGCTCTAGGATCGCACTTAGGTGGAGACCACCAGGCTATAAGGACGAGGCCGCACCAGCAACATAATGAAATGAATAACATAATACTGATAGTAAATATCGCTAATGATCTGAAATCACACATTTATATACAATAACAAACAAATAATATATTAAATAATTTTACATATATCGAAATGAATATTGTACTCACTTACAGTTTGGACGTTTTCAAATCTTTCAACGACCTATACCGCTGTACCATAGTTTGATTGACAGCAATGTAAGCGGTGCTATAGAGCCACGAACCAATTAACACGGTCCATACTGTATGCCTTATATAAGGAGACGTATCAAAGCTACAAAAAGGAAATATAACATAAAACGATGGAGTTGCAAACTTATTTTGTCTTCTTAACGTAATGTTGAATACTTCTTACTTTAAAAATTCAATTCTATTGGCTTCCAATGACATCTTCCATATTTCAGCGGCGCCCATTTGATAAGTACCCAATATACTAACAGTTAGTACAGCTGCAATCATGACTCCGACCTGAAGCGCATCCGTCCAAACTACTGCCCTGATACCACCCTAGTAATCACATTCTCCAATTAACCCACCTTTCATCTATGTATCCATCGATAGCCATGAACAATCGTGACTAACTACCCTTTCATTGAATTCCGTCTCATCCATCGTTACACTTAAATCTACAAGAAATAGTATATGCCACCTGCAACCTGCAAAGCGTCATTACGCGCAGCTCCTTTATCATAACAACAAGAACCATCAAACTTCATGAAAGAATGGCCTCAAAAGCTGCACGAAAAAGCGGACTACAGTCTTGGTAGACGCGATCGTTAAGCGAAAGACAAGCTTACAGACACGCGAAAGCGACCATGGCGGTAATAAACAAATTTCCAAGGAGTCACTGGGCCGCGATAAATTTTCATTAATTCGCGGGCTACAACAAATTGCTTGAATAATTACAAGCGCGCGCGAGCATGCGATTAATCACTTCGGCGCTGGCTTTGTGATCTGCTACCACGGGGAACGAGCACTCGACGTGCTCCGCGCCATTGTTTCCGCTGGGCCATTGTCGAGCTTTCAGTTTCCGTCCATAAACATTTCCAGTAGCCGGGTCCGCGTGAGAGATTCTTCGCGGCATTGTCCACCGAAAATTGTTTCCTACCAGCTACCGGCATCCTCCCGTCCGAGGAACTCCAGCTATCCCCGGGAGAATTCGCTGAACCGGCGTCCTTGGAAAATTAGCTGCCATATACCTAGACACCGAGTCACCCGGTCGGGGCTGGACTTCTAGTCTACCCTACGCTCGTTTTACATGTGTTCCGTCACCGCGATACGTCTTGTTAAGTCCTCGAGGGTTCACGATGAATCAGCTTCGTCACGATAATTCAACGCGATCACATTCTCCTAATTAAATACGTTTGTCGATTTTAGATCTCGATGCGTAATCGTTGGATCATTATTATCGTCATGGTTTCTACGAAGGTGTTTCTATTTTACTTATATTTAACAAGACTGCAAAGACATAGAAAAATATATCATTACCACTTGGATCAGTGCCTTTCAAAGTTATATCAAGTTTGTTGGAAACTCGTTCAAAGGCATTTCAATTCGCCTGAATTTTTAGGAACCCTCAACATAATTTTCAATACGGTAAACGTCACTATGTATAAATATATCGTTATTAACTACCTATAGAGTTTAATCTCGTTTCTTCGGATATTTATAAACAAAGCTGGCGAGGATCAAAGAGAAAGCTTCATGAAACTATTATTAAGAGGAAGGAAGGCAGGTAAAAAAAATTCACACGAAATACTGTGGAGGCATGCAAGTTTTACAGCTCGTAGAAGCTACGTGTCCTTGCCTCGCACTGCCCGAGTATTTTTAACTTCAAATACGTGACCCCAGAATTTTTTGTGTACGACAGCGCACACAGTTTTCTACGTATTCAATATTTATACGAATTCATGGGATCGAGACGTTCACGAAGCAAAATCGAATTTATTGATATAGAGGTATTGCGAGTTATTGAGTTTCGAAAAAGTCAAAGTAAGCGAAAATCACTAGTGATATAACTCTAGTCTAACACAAAGATCATTTGGACAACAAAGGAACAGTTTTTGTAGAATATTATTTCGTTTTATTAACGACAAATCGGCTAAACGTATATCGTGATGAATTTTCAAAACGAGAACTTACCAGAACAGTGTAGAACACGCATACAAGGCATACAATGATCCCGATCAAATGTACATCAATGCCGCTGACTGTAATTAATCAGAAAGATTTTGGTAATATTCGGTTAATATTCTATTATAGATAATATGGGCACGTAATACCTTGATTTAGCGCCAACGCTGGAACGTAGACCACGATCGATTGGTAAAGTACCTAAAATTGGTTTATTACGATATTATTAATGCAACATGGGATCAGTCGGTACCATTGGTCATTCTCAAAGAGAAGCAAATTAAAGTTTCGTGTTTTCGTAACGTAACGTGATGTAACTTTGTTATTAATCATTTTTCGTCGAATTAAAATCGTTAATAAATTATATTTTTCGAACTTTCGAATTTCTTAATTGTGCCTATCGAATTTTATACCCAAGCTGATAGGATAAATAGGTGCTACATAGCAGCTTCATCGATACAGTCGCACTTACCACATCAACGAGGAAAATCGCCGATATGAGAATCCTTACACCACGATTGAATCTCATTTCCAAATACTACAAGAAAATCATAAATAAATTATGCGTACATGTTATTAGCATGTTCATTAGATACTCCCGGTAAATATACCTCGTAAACGGAATTCAATCCTAGCGAAACAAAGACTGGAGCGTAAATAAAAGCCACGACGACGCCCGAAAAGAATATTGAGATAATAGTAATCCAATATTGTGTTCCAAAATTGTATATCTCCGCGGGTGTTCCAAGAATCGTCACGCCAGATATGAAGCTGGAAAGAATAAAAATTCCATTTCCTATACTTATATTTTCACGGATCAATCACGATCAAATTTCTGACGATTTAATTCAGTGGCAATTAGAAAGATTCAAGGGAGAAACTACCTGGCGATGAGGGAAGCGGACACGGGAAAGAGACCCATACTCTTTCCTCCTAAGAGATAATCTTCCGTGCTCGACTTCTGCGCTCGCCTGTAATGCCATAATCCTGCGGCGGCAGATACGGCTAGCATCAGCGCGAACACCAGCCAATCTGCCCAATGAAAGTATCCCCTCTCCTGTGTTTCCAGCATTCTGGCTCCGGGAAGCTGGAAACGAGCGAAAACCTGATTTATGAAGCCAGATTTGCTTGATAACACCGATAATAGACGTAATGGAAGTCAAGTAACACATATGAAAGCTTAATAGCTCTTGCGATGATACGCATAATGGATCTTTGACGGCCATTTACTTGCCCTCACTACTATGCAATATGTAGTAATAGGCAAAAATCCGTTTTTACTAATAAATAAGCTTAAATAAATTGTAGCTTTTATTGAAATTTTGAAGAAATAAAGATTGTTGTTATCAGAATGAACCTGAATATAATATAGTTTTGAAAAACAAAAATATACCGATGCGCATAGTGTTAACGGAACGTAGCAGACGTACAGAGGTCCATAGTTCACAATGAGTTTGTGGAATTCTTACACTATTGCATGTATCTATTGCGTGTATATCCCTAATTGGTAATTGACACATGCGACCTTAATGCGACTCGCAGCTGTTAGTGTTTCAATAAAGCTTGTTAACTTCCTAAACGTTGCACTTTCTGAACACAGTATCGGAACAAACTGCTCGTTTCTCTATGTTTTCCTTCGATGAATAAGCAAATTAATTTTGCTACACTATTCACATTTTTTCGATAGAAACATTTGCGAGACATTTATTTATCATAATTACATATTTACTAATGTATTTAACAGCAATTATGGAATATCAAATGTTTGAATTTGGCGCCGTTTGCATTAGTATCACCTGATGAGTCACAGATGTCAGAGCCATACGGAAATCAATTTCAATTCAAGAAAGTGAACTGTGTACCATATTACCGGATAATATGAATAGTCAGGGGTCAGTAAATCATGGGAGAACAAAGCGAAAGATACTAAAAGATTTAATGAAACACCATTCCAGGAATACGAGCAATAATTACGTATCACGGATATAGACTTGCGTAAACACTACACCTCATTGTAAGTTTTTACGTCTTTCTTCACAAAACAAAAGTCTAATTGCTTCTTGAGATTTTTTTATCCTATGGCGATGACATAATTCTTGATCATATTAACCATTACATTGAAGAGAATTCTAATATATAATATATTTCACGATCCACATCTTTCTTAATTACATCGGTTCGTTGTGAATCGTGCTAGTGGAAAAAATATTCGGTTTCATATGCTTTCTTGATACATAACTATCTTTTCTCGTTACTACTTACATGCAATTATACGCATGCAACTTAATACAAAAATAATATGCACATACGTGAAGGTTGACTAAATGATATTACCGACTGAACCGGACAATTAGCAAACGATGAAGTAGAGACCGATCGTTGATAAACGTTTGCTATTCAACTTTATAAATAGTTTTCTGTATATTTAGTAACAATTTGTGATGCACTAGTATCCGCTTTACACGACTAAATTTTTGTCCTCTACACATTCACGTCATGAGAATATTACGGACACATCTATTTCGCGTTCACAAAAAGGGTTAATTATATTTCTGACAGGGACACTTTGATGTCGATCGATAATCGGTAAAAGGTGTGCAAACAAATAACTTGAATTCTTCAGTTTTGACGTAAGTTGCTTCTATTTTACCTGAGTTGATCCCCATCTTCTCTGTCTCTCTCTTGCCTCGTTATTCAAGAGATACTTTCCACGAAACAATTTGCTTCTAGAGAGTAATGTTAGAAAGCAATCGATCTTTTTCTTATTTGCTTTCTTTTTTAGTAAAGTATTTAGTAAAGTATGCATGGCATAGTTAACTTTAAATTCAACAAAAAAGTGGAAAAATTAAATTTGAAATATAAAGGAATTATAGAAACTGATTATATCGTTACGAAAATTCCATATGATAGCAAATAAAATTATCATAAGCTTCGAAAAAACATTTTCAAATATTGAGAATAAATGTATATCAACCACTAATTTAAATACCCATACAATAGAATGTGAATAAATCGCCACACAAAAAACAACTTAATATTCGTAGGGCAGAAACGATATCCATAGGGAAATGATGTGACATAATATTGTTTATTTTTGTCGCAAATATTTTGGATTGATATCTATTTTGTCACGTCACAATCTATCGAAAACAATTAGAGAAAATAAAGTGCCGCTGATCATTTCACTTGTATATTTTATTTGTCTTGACTTACATACCGTAACAATATTTCAGAGCTACCAATCAGGAAATTAAGCGCGTTCCTTTCACACAAGTAATGACATAGAACGTCAAACAAAACCGCGAAAATTACAATGAGAAAGTACGATTACGCGGCCCGTGATGTTAATGTTGATATACATATTTCCATCGATAGGTTCATACGATCGAAATATTAAAAAAAAAAAAATTAGACAAAATAACACAACGAATAAGTATAGTCGAACGAGGAGAATAACGTAACGAACAACCATGTACCGTGATCAACAACCAACTGTCGTGAAGTCAGAGACTCAACACAGAGCAACCGGTTTCCTCGATAGACTTAAGTCATTCAACTTTTTCCAAGCATTAAGCATGCAGTAACAAGTTTAAACACATAATTCATTCGATCGATCCTTATATCGATCTTTGAACAAGGGCGAATTCCAGGAAAGACCGTAATTATTACTGAGGCCGTCACAAAATTCAAAAGGCGATTGAATCAGAATAATCATGGAAATATTCTTATGTCACTTCAAATTTTAATAAAGGAATATTAATTAAGAATATAAACTTCCACAATTTGAAATTAAAATAATAATCTCATAAATATACTAATCATGGATGTAAATAAATATCCTCCTTCTTAATAAATATGGTTTAACCTACTCAGGTATCCTGTTGCTTTTTTGCTTTCCTCAATTGAGACATGATAGATCTATGTGTATATTCCTGCACATCATTGATTAATGATGTAAGGTAGATAAGTATATAAGATGTAGAATAAAACAGAAATAAGTGTTTACAGCAAATTACGATCAGTGTAAAAAATATTCGTACAGTATCTAATTTCAACAAATAAAAAAAATATTGTAGAATATCGTTTATTAACAAAATTTTAACAAATAAAGAATATGTCCATATTCTTACAAGTCTGCAGAATAATTTTCATAAAAAAAGATGGGATATCTATATCCTTTGTGAAAATATTAGCAAATATCTAAAAACTGGCAAAAATATATGCGTAATAAGTACGCATTCGTAGTTACAATTTAATAGAAAAAACTAATAAGACTTACCTAATATCCAGAAGATGAAATTACTAGGTTTAATTATTTTAATATTTAGTTGGGTCTTTTTTGATTTTATTATAACTTGAAGTAGTCGAGGCATTAAATTTATCAAACTGATGAGTATTCTACTCGAAATATTTCTCCATTCTTCTAAAAGAACTCTCTTTAAGTTATTTCAGTTTCAGGTATTCCATATATTTTCAATAATATCTATATTGCGATTGTGGAGATATTTCTATGTGTTTCCGAACATCATACAAGATCCACTCTCGCGTATTAATAACATTATGCTTATAACGTTATGATCGTTACCTTGCATCAGAATGAAATTGTCTTTTAAACCCAGTTTTTCTGCAGTTTGACGCAGATTATGTTTTTAAATATCTATGTACATTTTATCCTGTGAAACGGTAACTGTACGAATACTTATTACGCATATATTTTTACCATTTGCAAGATGTTTATTAATATTTTCACAAAACAAATAGGTATCGCATATCTTTTTCTTTTAAAATTATTCTGGAAACTTGGAAGAATATGCATAAATTTTTATTTGTTAAAATTTTGTTACTAAACGATGTTCTGCAATAATTTTGTTAAAGTTTAGTACTTTACAAATAATTTTTATACTGACTGTATTTTACCATTCTCATTATAGATAATTACAAGGCAACAATATACAATCAGCTTGCAGGATTTTTGATATAAAGCTTTAAAAATTCGCATACCGTTTTTTCGCAAAAACCACATACTGTTAAATTTTGAATATTTTCTATAACGTAAAGTTTATTCTGTTGCATTTAATTGTTGTAAGGATATTATTATTAACCAAGGTATACACATTCATTAACCACACCCAATATTTCAGTGTGTACACATTATTTGTCAACCAAAGAGGGACACAAATATTTTTAGTAGACAAAACCATATACAATTCCATTTATTTATATTCTACTTATCCTCCTAAATATATGATAGAAAAAAAATTGGAATGTTGGAATTAAAAATCTATTCTTCCTACTAGTAGCTCCTCTAAATTTGATTCTATTATACATGAAAATAGTATAAAAGTAAAGAAAAGATACAAACCCTGAAATTTAAGTATAACTGCTGACAACATTTACTGCTGAGTTAGCTTAAACATTGATGAACCATGTGCATATCTTACGATGTTAGTGAAAATAATTATTTTAAAACAGACATGTTAATTGTACAAAATTGTAAAATTACAACATAACAGTTTTTGCTGGCATAATCCAGCATATAATCAGTCATATCATTGTATGTGTGAAATTCCACCATCAATTTCAAACTTCTACTAGTATGCAATTATTTTTTTTTACACACTATTCAAAGTCAGTTTTTTATAAGTTTGTGGTACAATACAGGAATCTCTTTTATAAATTTCCATAAATCAGGTTCTCAAGGTACACTTACATTGCTTTTAAACAATGATATATGTAATACTTATGACATTATGTATTATTTACTTATCATTTGTACACACTCACATTGCATGCTCTTTTTACTATTTCACATTGTATAGCAATAATTACATTCATTAAAACATACATACCACATACTTATATACACACATAAGTATATATACGTTGATTTTTCTTGTTCCACAAAGAATTATTCGCAAATTCTTAAACAATATGAGTGTTTTTAAGTAATAACTTCTCAATTATTATTGGTCAGATTTTTAAAAGCATTATATTCCACGTATGAATCGTAATATAATTCATGAAGTAGAAAGATATTAATAAACCAAGATAACATTCGTTTGTTGTGAAACAAGAAAACAAAGTTGTATATTCAATTTTTCGCACTTTTGGAGTTAAAAGTTGAGTATAGAAATTGTGTACTAATCACAGTTTTTGATGTCTTCCTTCTCCAAAAAGCCATAAACAGGCTCTATCAACTATATATGCAAGGACAAAGTCAGCTATTAAAACTTGAACTAAAAGACTTCGAAACTAGAAGCAGAAAATGTTTAAAAAATTAATATTTATACAAATATGAAAAATATTACATTTTCCTTGCATAAACTTACATCACTTGGGAAATCCACAATTTCAAATTGTGCTGCCAAATCGGGTAAAAATCCACATGCTAATCCCAATATAACAGTAGCATTGCCTATAAGGCTGTATAGTAAAGATTTATTTTGTAACAAACTCTCCATGTATGGATGACCCTGTATCATAAAATTATGTTAAATTAAAATAAAATACATAAAGTCTTCATTAATAAATATTTTATTTATCAAAGCACTTTACCCGATAATTAATTGCAAAAGTAGAAATTTGAATCGCCATGGCAATAATATAAACTGTACTGTTTAATAGATTGGGTTCAAACAATTCTTCTTCGTCAGTCAAGTTCATATTTAAAGCTGTACTTCCATTAGATGAATTACTTGGAGCTAGTATTGCTGCTAATTTTTCACTCCTGGTTAAATTGGAACAAAATTAATATTAATTCAAGTATCATTGTACACATAATCTTTTAATCGTTTTACTTACTTTGGAGATAATAAAGTAGCTTCCTTAACCAAATAGACAAGAGAGATAAAATGTACTGCAAATTGAAGGAGTACGGTAGCAATCGTGTATAAGTTAAAAATGTTCGGAAGAGGCCTCTGTTTAGACAATGTTTTTAATGGCTTTGATCTTGATATGAATAAAAAGCAAGTGGCCAATAAAACACCCTGTAAGGTAGCTTGTGCATCACTGAATTTTATTCCACCTAAATAAAGAACAGATTGGCTGTATGCAAGCCCTAATGCATTAAGTGCTAAAATTTTGAACATCTGCAAGGTGGTAACCAGGGTGCATCGACCTTGCTTAATAACATGGCATACTATAATAAAACAAATATTAACATAACATTAATATATTATCATATCTTTGAACTGTTATAAATCATATACAACAGAACCTACTGCATTGAATTGATGACATTTTGCTTGTAAAAGGTGCGGCAATTGAAGCATCTCCTAACTTAACTATAACAGATTGTTCTTCGAGTTCTTTTAATATCTTTTGTATTCTCGCCTTGGTATTAGCAGAAACTCTCGGATTGTTTCTTGGACCATTTGTTACTGCTGAATTTGAGACGGTATGTTCGTTCTTTACATTATCTTGCTTTTCGGCAGATACTCTTTCAGGTTGGCTTGATAAAATGGCGACACCTGAATAAATTAAGTAATTAATATGTATGATTTATTTTATATATAAATTTAATAAGCTTTTACTAACCCACTTGAGCATGTTTTAAAGCACCAACATCATTAGTGCCGTCTCCGCACATCAACGTTGTATATCCTAAATTTTGCAACGAGACAATTATAAATTCTTTTTGTTTTGGTTCACATCTTGCAAAAATTACGATGTGTGGTAACAATTTACGAAGTAGATCTCGTTCGTTATCTTTTAAATATGTTAAACCCTAAAAATTGTATCTTATAAATCTAATGTACATTGTATTTTATAGTATGAGTATGTATTTTATATCTTTTTATAACTTACTTCTCCCGTTACACAAAGAGTGTATTCTCGCCAAATTTCATTATTCCGAGAAATATTCTTCATTTCCAAAGGTAAGTTTATTTTTCTATCTACGCTTTCCCATATCCACTTTCCATCAGCTGCAGTTAATATAAGCGTAACTGGTTTCTTTGTAAAATGTAATTCGCGACTAACGTGACATGCTGTTAAAGGATTATCACCAGTAATCATAACAACCTGTAAAAGCGACGTGAATTTGCATAATTTATAAATGGAATAATTAGAAATAAAATTAAATTGTTGAAAGAGCTACCGAATGTGAAGCATTCACGATTTCCTTAATAACAGCTTTAGAATCAGGTTTAAGTGGACAACTTATGATTACAAATCCAGCAAAAATGAGATTCTTTTCTAAGTCTTCTCGTGTTAATTCCCTTAAATCTTGCGAAGATAGAGGTCCAGGAAGTTTTCGATATCCTAAAGCTAATACTCTTGCTCCGCGACGCGAAAGTGACAAATACGTTGATTCATAATTATCTGGTATAGACAACAACTGGAAGAAAAAATTAAAATATTTACAACACATTGTGAGAGGAAAAGAAATTACTTGTGATTTACCACACACCATGTCCTTAATAATTTCAGGAGCACCTTTCACAGTGGTCATGTAATTGATTTCTGATGATCCTGGCATTGTGTATCCTGCTACAACTGACATTCGCTTTAACGCGGAAGAAAAGTGATGTCTTTGTACGATTTTTAAGACAGGCGATTGTCCTTTTCTTGGTATCATAGAATCAGCTTAAATAAATTGAAATTGTTACAACATCGTCAAAAAAGAAAAAATAAAATATAATAAGAATAAGAATATCAATAAATAGAAGTATACTTTTTGTAAGATTCCATTTAATAGCTTTCAGCGTAGCTTTCTCAAGGGGATCTCCAACAATTCCGTCGTCTAATTGTACAAGAGAATGGCACGTTGCGAGTACTTGAATACTTTCTATAGGTGCATCAGAAAGCTGCATAACATCTGGTTTTCCTCTAAAATAATAAACAATATCTTAATATAAGTATTTACATTTGAAAATATTTTGAAACTTATTTGATTCTTACTCAATCCCCGCTATACCTTCGACGACTAAATTATCACTAGTTAGAGTACCAGTTTTATCAAAGCAACATATTTGAACCTTTCCAGCAAATGGAATTCTAAAAGGTTCAGTACAAAATACACCTATGCAGAAGTTATATATTATTGTATTAAAAAATATAGAACTGAATATCATCTTCATTCATCTTCACTTTATAAATACCTAGTTTTGATAAGGCCAATAATGAAGTATTAACGGCTAATGATAACTCAATAGGCAATTCTGGAGGAACAACTGATGTAAGAATAAGTGTACATTCCAAGAACAATTTGTATCTATTTCTTGTAGGATCTTCACTTCCTATAATTAATAAATTATTAGTATAGAAATACAGCTTTATTCTTTTTAATATGTTATATACCTTTAATCCAGACATATGATGCTGCAGCAATCGCAAAAACTAGCAAAAATAGGATAAAACCAAACGTTTCCAAGTTGTTAGCAGTAACACATTTGACTCCAAATAATATTGTCCTCAAAAGTTTTCCTTGCGACGTTGAAAAACCAGTACGTAAAACATAGGCCACACAGCCATTATCAGTAGCTAAAATTTTTAATATATATGTATAAATACAAAATATACATGATATTAAAATATAGTAATTTATTATTTACTGTTTAGATACCTTTAAGGCCAGATACACTTTTACTTGGTGGAGTATGTTGTACAACTTTCGTGCCCCCAAAAAGTATGTGAAGCTTATCAGTTTCTATATCCAGCTGTCTATTTCCATCAATTTCTTCTATGGGCTCTTTCATTTGAGGAACTGATTCCCCTATTTATTCATAATGGACGAATGTAAAATATATGATACACTAACCATAAATTAATATTCTTCCTAAGGAGAAAGTCGAGGCTTTCACAGCCTTTTTAAAAAAGAAATTCCTTATGGACGCAGCTTCTACTCAAAAGACTCAAACAGTGTTAAGAGTGATTCTTCCTAATGACTTACCTGTTAACATACTCTCATCAACAACACAAGGTCCTCTTAAAAGTAACATATCACATGGCACTAGATTATCATTTTGAGATCTTGTTATGGATACAATATCACCAGGAACTAGTTGGTCAGTAAACATGGAATGCCACCGTCTATTCCTGTAGACCTTTGATGAAAGCAATTTTATTGGAAATATTTGGAACATATTTTATTTACTTATGATGTTTACTAACCATTATAGTATATGGCTTATTTCCCATTTTCCTAATTTCAGCCATATTTCGGAGTTGTTGTTGCACAAGTGTGCATTCAAACATAATAAGCATAATTAATGTAAAGATACTATAATACCAATATTTATCGAAACACCATAATGCTACACAAAATAATTGAAAAACAAAGAATGGTGCAATTGCTCTTTCTTTAAATAGTTCTCTAAATTCTGGTACCACCATATCCAGCCTATGTGAAAGTAATGAAAAAAGTAAATAAAGCAATTTATGTGATTCTCCAACAGTACATATAAAAAGATATATTTACTTATTTTTCCCATATTTTTCTTCTGCTGCTGCAATATCTTTCTCATCCAAGTATCCTCTCCATTCGCAATAATGTTTGATAGAGTGATTAATTGGAAAATGAAGGCCTTCGAAACTTTTTTCATGCGAATTCCAATAGTATTTGGTTTTTTGAAATATGAACCACGGCTCATGTTGTTCAGAATGATGTAGTTTAACAAGCTCTGAACTTCCATTGTTGGGAGTAGGCACTACTTTTGCTATTTTCGCTTTATACGGATCTTTTTCCTGAAAAGATTTCAAATGACCGTATTCGTAAAACCACAAATGCTACATTTTAATAATTTAAAATTTCCCGCCAATCAGCCATATGATTCGTACGATCAGAAGGCCGGTTCGAATGGCTGCCACGTTAACAAAACATATTGGACAACGTAACTTACACGTGCGAATTATTTAATTAGCATATATTGTACCTTACGGTAAACGATTGTCAACTCACCGAGCTACAATTAAGGAAAGTGTGTATATGCACTGACCACTGGCAACACAAACATATGAAAATTTGTAGTACACCGATAGCTGCAATACCCACTAAACCCGCATCATAATATTCGTCAATTCCATAGACAAAAATCCAACTATAAATCCACACAGCGTGTAATATCACAGAGGGCAGAACGTAGCCCGTAAATAGCAATTTTCGAGGATTATGAAGAGTAACAGTTTGTACAAGTTCGTCTACTCGCGACGAGGCAATCGCCATGGCTATGATTACGCTATGCCGCTTATGCCGTAACAGGAGCGTATATGATCTTTAGTATCGAGAGGTTCTAGTTCCTTTCACATCAAATTCAATAACACGAACAGAACAAACTCACACAGCAAAACGTATACATAGCAACTGACCCGTACAAAAGGTGGTTGGTCTGCTGAAATTATGTTTACCCCTCTCACCTTTCGCACCTTTCCACAGTCCACTATATATGTATATACCAATTTATGATAACAAGACAAAAATGAGTTTTATGCGGATCACTTTCGTGGCATCTTGTGGCCATACTTTGAACTATTCTTCTTTTTTCCGATAAGATTACTTTCATACATCACGTACTCAAGCTCTACGAATTAAGATTCATTTGTCATAATTCATTACTCCCACGAAAATCCATTAATCATTGCGTTAATCATGGCATTTGAAACGTTAGATTTTAACTTTGATTTTTGCAGTATATAATATAGATGAGATAGTGGTCTTTGAATTTTGGTGATAGTGATTGAATTTTTTAATTATTTTAAGATGTCGAGATGCTCTTAAAATATTAATTTTAAGATCGTTTAAGTAATTTCAATTACAGTACTATATTTCAACCATAGGTGAATAAACTCGTGGAAATATTATCAAATTAATATTAAGTTCTTGATGGTATACCTAGATGGCACTGTTACATATTCGACAAAGCGCGCGTGACAGAATATTTCATTTCAAAACTAGCGCTTCGCTTTCAAATTTCAGAAATTTAACAAAATTCGGAATGTTATCTTTAACTTATAACTGACGATGATATTGTCAAAAAAAGACATAAAAAGACGTTTCGTATAGTATATATGGAAACGACAATAGAATCAAATTGTAAAGAATATTCTCTTTAAAGACATTGCCTTAAAGCAAATACTTTCTTATCATAAATCAATTTTTATCCTTCTTCATCCAGTCATTCAATGTATGTCAAACGAAAAACACATTGTTATTAAAGCTATTCTTTAGCTTCGTCATACAAAGAAATCGTGTATAAAACTAGACTCGACTCTCACGTCGTCAATAGAGAGATAAAAGCAAAGCTATTAAGAAGTCGACCTTCGTCTCTTTACGCAATTTCATTGATCCCGTTCTAGCGACACGATCTCTGTCAACGTGTAAGGTCGAACGAGGAACACTAGGGAACACGGACACCAGTGAAAGTACGGTAGTGCTTTGGTAATTGGCCGCTAGTCGCGAACGAATCTACCCAGTTAGCAAGGAAAGATCCATACCAGAACCGTTTCGTAGAATTGAAGTAAAGTAATTAGTAAACTTTTTTACATCTTAAAAATGATCTTAAAATTGCAAATTAATAAAATATGAAGAACGAACAATTGCTCGGTATTTTGTTTATCCTGCTATTTCCAATGTTAAAAAAGATAAAAGTAAAAGAATTAAACGTCCACTCTCGAAACAATCGAAAAGAAAGATATAACGACTGGTTTTTAGTTTAGGTGAGCAGGGACATTTCCAAGTGGTGGGGATACGGAGGGCGAGTTAGCAAGGCAAAACCTCGGTCAGTTAGCAAAGTGCAACTATATCCCACCCATGGTTGCTCGATCGGAACTCGTGCACGCGTGCAAGAGGAAGGGGTACGAGCGCGAGTATGGGTATCGGTACACCGAGTTACCCACGTTGCTAGGTAAGATCGCCGCGCGTAAAATCGCACAGGACAAACCCCGACGGAATCTGGACCTAACGCCACGGAATACATATATACGAGTGACAGTGGCGGTGACTAAGGTATCGACAGTCACACTCGTCCTCTACAGTTCGACCATCGTCATACAGTGGTGCTTGTATCGCAGTTACTCGTGACTTAAATAGGATATCAAATTTTCGTATACGGAACGAAGGAACATTTCACTTGCTTCGATAAGCTTTTAATCGCGTTTCAGTGATTCATGTTCGTCCTGTAGCTCAGTTGAGTAAATTTCATGTTTAACAAGTTGTTCTCTTCGGAAGATTAATCACTCGCGCGGCGAGACGTATTTTTTCGCGGCCAACGATACTTGTCAACGCTCGCACCACGCATGACTCGATGATTGCACATCGGCGTTTCCGCGATCCGTCTAACTTGCGAAGCGCATCCGCGGTTACCGGCACGTGTTTCACTGAACGGATAATCGTTTATCGTGTCGTAGTAATCCCGTTCCGCGAGGCTCGCGTAATGTCATAATTATGTGATTTGACTTCTGATCGAATATCAGCCCTCGCGAAAGGACTCGCGGTGTGGTTCAGATCGGTAAAAAGAAGAAGAAAGAGAAAAAAGAAAAAGGAAAGAAAGTGGTGATACGATTGTTTGAACGTGGTGAAGTGTTTTCGAATTGAATCTGTTACGGTGGCCAGCATCGCTATTCTAACACCTTCGAAAATGAAATTGATCTTTTCCTTATTAACGATCGTAAGTAGAAACATGATTTTATTATTTTTGTTATTAGAAAGAGTTAGAGTATCGCAAGTTTCTATGTCCGTGGTAATTCTAAATTACAGATATGGTAATTATTGATTTTAGCCGGGGTTAATCAAGTATGCTTCGTATTAACATATAATCAAAATAAAAAATACGAACAGGATACTTGTGCGATATGGTTCGCTTGTTTATTCCAGTCGGTTTAGCGGATGCAGTGATGTAGAACAATCGAGTTCTAAACACACGAGCGTGTGTGCATGTGTCTCACGGTCGAGGCGGAACTTTTACTGTACGTGGTTTAAAGTCAACGTGGTTAGAAACGATAAGGATAACGAGTAACTTTCTAGCCTGCCGGTGAATGAAACGGTTCCGATATAAAGAATCGCCCTAAACCTCATTTCGCTACAATACAAAACTTATCACGTATGAGACGCGTTTGAAGAGGTCTTACTAAACATAGAAAGCTTATGTATATAATTTAATACGTTTAAAAACTAAAGATAAATTCCCTGTGCTGTAAAAATGTCTAATGTAAAAATCTCGGATTTCAAAAGTCGTCGTTACGCGTTTTTATCGACCGATCGAAGATGAAAGTAATTTCGAATCGAATATTTTACAAGTGAATACGCATTTTACGATCGCACACGTGACCACTCTGTGTCAGACATCGTAGCTAGCTCGGATCCGTAGAACGAGTTAGTTTCTTACACCGTGAAAGCTACGAGTGAAATGTAAAACTCAAGCCTGACGTGTATCGTAATATCTGGCGTAAGATTCTCTACGTTTTGTAAGATTGCGTCAGTTGCCGCTGAATTCAAGCTTTTTGTAATACCGGATGCACACTTCGGTGAAAATAAAGGAACGATTAAGTATATGTGTAAATGATCATAAAACGGCCATAATTGTGTAAACGCCTTATCATAGTATCACAGTATACAGGATGATTCATTTTTGTTGATCGAAATTAAAATTACTTTCAATGTATGATTCTTGACTACGAGAAAATTTCAATATCCTAACTTTATCGAAACTGTATGGATACTGTAATTTTATTACGATAATAATGTTTCAAACAGTAAGTACCATTTTCATTTATAACCTATAACTTAACCCACTTTTTTTCCTCAGGGTTGCACATGTACGATATTCAAAAATTGCTTTTCTTCTTTTTATAAGACATTTGTGTCCCAATTGTATTATCATAGAAACGAAAGTTGCTTCGCGGTATATGAACTTTTAGGGTGATTCGGAGATAGATAAAAAGTGACACCAACCGTGCCATGCGATGAGTCAATTGAAAGTGGCATAAGAAAGCTCCTAAATAACGTTCTATTGGGTTGACAACTAAGTGATTGCGGATTTTGTTATTACCACCTAATGACAAAATCCGCAATCACTTAGTTGCCAACCCAATACTAGAATATTACATCAGGTTTAAATGCGTTCACTGATTGAAGCAAATAATTCGGATAACCTTAAAGTTTCCGGCTGCGGTTCTACAGCAATGAAAACAAGCTCGTGAATAAGAACTTGATCTTTCTTTTTTTTTTCTTTGCGCAAACATGATAAATTATTTGAAGTCTGTACAATTGCGAACGCTAACGAGATAGGTCGTTAATAATATTTCCTTTTTTTTTTAGTTTTAATAAAAGCTAGGAGAGCGTAGATTTAATATTCCTTATATAGCGCCGCGAGCCAATGGAACCATTTCAGAGAAGCATGATTCACCGGGGTTCCGCAATAACCGAGTAGAAGATTTCTCCTAATAATCTTTATAGAAATTTTATACAAATAACGTTCTAGTTACGTTAGTATCTCGACGATCTCGTTTCATCAGTGGAAACGTTATTCTCATTAGATGGATAATATTGCAAATATTTTAACCGCTATCGTTCTTCCCGCCGTATCTAAATCAAATCTATAGCAGAATCTAAATTAAGATTTTATGTATTTTGTAACACATTCGCGAACGCATTTTCATTCGTTCATACGGAATATCGAGTAAATATTTCTTTGAATTGTACAATGAAGATGCTCTTCTAATTCATTACGGGCGATGTATTTACGTTGCGATGAAAGAAGGTAAACGTTTCGTACGCTCCAGCCCGTTGCACTTAATCGCTGTTTTAATTGTCTCATCAAGGCCCTTTGAACGTTATTCTCGATTTGGTTTCAGGTATCCTTGGTGAACGCTCATGGCGAGCCTTGCCTCGAGTACGGATGTCCAGGTCGACCACAATACGAACCTTTTGTACCTGCACCTCCGGGGCACACACCAAATTGCGCAAAGCCAGGACAAACGTTCTGTGAAAGTCTCGATCATTATCCTCGGTAAGAAGACGATTTCGTTTAATAAAAGAGGAAGTCTCAATTGCTAGATACGAGTTCTCTATACGCAGGAAAACGTGATTTATATCCTAAGAAGCTTTCGATGAATGTTGAATACTTATTAGATATTAACCCTGCAAAGAATGTAGTTTGAGAAAACTAACAGATATAGTGTTATAAGTTTCATATTGTAGTATCATTATACATAAAGCCAATTATTAATATTTATTTTCTATAAAGAATTATGATATTGAAAATGCAGAAAATCTGGAGAATAAACCGATAATCATTCTCTGAAACGTTCATTTTCAATTCTTTCTCATTTTATTGTACCGCTCGAAGGTTAAACGCCATGGTTCGAGCCAATTATTAATATTTGTTTTCTATAAAAAAAAAAAATTATGGGTATGCATCCGACACTGAAAATGCAGAAAATCTGGAGAATAAACCGATAATCATTCTCTGAAACGTTTATTCCCAATTCTTTCTCATTTTATTATATCGTTCGAAGGTTAAACGCTTACCTATTTCGCTGTTACTTTCAAACTACAGTAAATTTAAGGAATGGGATAATCATTCATGATCTTCTTTCGTTATTGAATAATTATCAAAGACTAAGAGATCACGGTGATCATCATTTGAAAAGATTCTGTCGAAGACTATGTATCTATTGAATATAAATTACATCATCTGTAGGCACATGTGCATACATCTTAAAAGAGACGTTTTTAAAAAGATAATGATCAAGATATACGGACATTCATCTTAAAACGGGGTTTTCTAAGAAATGAAAAAGAAACATAGCCACTGAAAATTATTTCGCGTTAAAAACGATTCTTGAAATGTATACATCGGACAACCTTCTTTCAGATGATAAAGACATTCTTTCGCTCGTGAGCAATAGATTTCGAAAATGACGAACAAATGACATAACACAGATGCCGGATGGGTTTTTGCAAGACTCGCGAAAAAAGCTGTCGTTGTAGTGTGCTACTTACGCGTACACTATGTTCGTGATATACCGCATGGCAGATCTATGATGTCAGGCCTATAATCGTATTTGCATGATAATGCTGCCTCTTAACAGTTGCGCGAGTATTGCACATTATCATTCCAAGGTATTGGTCATTTGTCGTTTATCCTCGGTCAATTAATCGCGCGGAACGATCGAAAAAATTGGATCATTCGTGAGGCACGAGGAGCGAGACTCGCTAAGAAGCTCGTCCGATTCCTTGAGTTTGCAGCAAGTCCTTGTGAGATGTAAAATGAAGAGTCTCAGTATGAATCAAAGTAACTGCAAAAATTAGATGACTTGATATACTTGACGACTGTTTGATAAGAAACTCGATAAGAAACTTGTGTGTCTTTCAAATCTTAGTTATCTAATTATGTTTTTCTAGTTCTTTTTTACGATCTTAGTCTTTTCCTTTCTTTTTTCCTCTTTTTTTTTTTGAGGATACAAATAATTGGAAAAATAACGGCGAATAAAATAGGGAAGGACGCTGTGATACGCGAAACGGATTTCTAGGACAGCTAGTTTTTTCCGCAAATGTACATGAAATTGTTAGACTTTGAAATCATGTAAGACAGTATCGAAAGAAAGAATTTCGTGGGTGGATTGAGCTGTTTCCTCGAATTTCCAAAAGTCTCGCGTCTGCGGAATTTGTAAAAATATGGTTCACCGTCTCGTCATTAATATTCCCGGCGTGTCGGGCGTTACCGTTCCCGCATACGAATCAGCTGATCGTGCGTGGCGAGACGAATTTGAGGAAGGGAAAGTTCCAGGATAGTGAACTTGCTTAAAATTACCCCGACGATATCCTGGAGATCGTCGCGTTCTTGCGTCATCTGACTTCTATTCTGCTCGTGTTCCATCGTAAACAGTTTAGTCGATACAGGAAGTGTGACGAAGAAGAGCTTCGCTAAAGAAGTACAGAAGACTTACTACAATAATCGATAGGATTATTTTATATCTTGTATCTTCATTAAATGTGTCAACTACCGGTATCCTTCTATTTTCCATCGTTTATATCGTTTCTTTCGATTATTTCTGCTTTTAAATTGCTCGTTAACGGATGAAAACGTCATTGGTAAACGAGGAAGAACGAGATTGCAAAAGTTAACTAGAAAAGTAACTAAACAGGTAGAACAACAGAAAGCAGCATCGTATTATATACAATTCATTCGTTC
This sequence comes from Bombus vancouverensis nearcticus, assembly GCF_051014615.1. Taxonomy (NCBI): domain Eukaryota; kingdom Metazoa; phylum Arthropoda; class Insecta; order Hymenoptera; family Apidae; genus Bombus; species Bombus vancouverensis. Next base: position 5,935,129 of record NC_134920.1, read on the forward strand.
GTATCATTTTCACGATCTTTCCTCTTTTTTGCGCCGGAGCCAGATCGATTCGAAAGCGACAAACGATTACGTAAAAACCGACGTCTTTCCCATACGTTTTATTTCTCGATCAGCGTAGCGTGACCGTGGCCTTGACGCGGTCATGCCCTGCTAGATAATTATCGGAACCGTTACGGATCGAATTGATACTAGGAGCGATTCGAAGTTCCACCTATGCGTTGTGAGGTTGTCCGTGGAACGTAACAGATTTATCGACGAGAACGATCGTTGCTAGTCATCGCTATGGATTTCCATACAGTGCTGTGGATACTATGTTCGTCACGATGCTTCCATTTCCGTGCTCGTGCTTCTGTTCTCTACTTTCAGAAATTAATTTATCGTACACTGAGAATATCGATCGACGATGAACGATTAGAGAATTTATTTTTCCTTCTGAAGACAGAAATGTCAAATAAGTGTCATAGAATAACGAAAATGCGTGTTGATCGCATTGACAAGTGTTGACCAGCTTGAACAAAACGAAGATGCTTGTTACGACGTGAAAGGAATCCTATACGCTTCAGACTTGTTTCAGCACACATGCAAAATACGTATTCAAGGAACAGCGGTTACTTTGAATACTTTCTATTGAAACTACATTGTGTAATTTACAGAATTTCTATAGATATTAGGTAATTGTTAAATTAGAAAGTCGCGTGTTTCTTAAACCACTTCAATGTATGTGTTACACGAATGTTAAAAAGGTTTTTCTGTCTCTTGTCATTGATATCGTAATTGCTATACAATTTTTCGTCTTCGTCGTTTCATTCATCATCTTTGATCGATACCGCTTCTAGATAACGCGATCGTGTCAATACAAGCACCATACACTGTCTCATAAATCTGGATAAATGAACGCGATCAATTACAGCAAATTGGTATTTACGTGCGCTCACTAGAGATTACGGAAGATTTAAGGAAACGATGATTGCTGGTGTTTATCGTTGATGAACGAGTTCTCGACTGCGCGGCACGACGGCGGCATGCCGCTGCAATTGTGTGCAGACGCGTGGTAATGCGGCCTGCATAACAGGAAATGTTAATACCTCGCATTGTCCGCTATTTCCCGCCAATTCTCGCGGATTTTCATCCGATTCAGTTTTTCCCCACAAGACGTCTATCGACTCAAGAACTTCTCTCCTACCTGCTGCGACGACACGCTAATAAAAAAGTTTCCTCGTATCTTTTATAAGAAAAAAAAACTTTAGATATACATACGCATCTTTAAATTTTCTAAACAATTTTTACAACATTGTGAAAGACGAACGACTTTGTTACTCGATGCAATATGATCGAGGAGAATACAGTAGTATCGAAAATATAATATGTATGGAAGATATAAAAGAAAACATAATACAAAAGACAAAAATAAAAAGCTATGGATATAAAAAAACAAAAAATCGTAACATTTTTTTACCATCTCCCCTGTCAAACGACAATTCGAAGAATACGGATGAACGGCATGGAAGAAACGTTGGAAACTACGTTGGTCAAATACAACGACGGTATCGAGATTGTAAGTTAAAACGTTGTGTTGGGATTCGAGGTCAATCCCTGTCTCTCCCGATTTCCGTCGTCCATTGACGAATCACACACGTTCGAAAGTTGGCCGGGCTCGTGGAAGCACCACGACACTGATCGAGATGCAGCCCGCGAGAAAACAGCTTTTAGGCGTGGACCATGAATTAAACATCGGGACATATCTTCTAGCCGGTGTCTTTCACCGGTAGAGAAAGTTCCAAGATTCGCGGGCCTTCGACCACGCACGAAATTCATGCGCGTGTTTGTATGAACACTTCGCGCGGCATTATGGGTCGCGGACTTTTTCAATTCGTTTGTATTTTACTTATCTCGTGACGTGATAATGATTTAAGTATACATCGAAATCTTTCCTTTCCTCCTGTTTCTTCTCTGCAATTGAATGCTTTAAAATCTACCGACGAAGAGCAACTTATTTTAAGAACCGTGAAACATCGAATTATGTTTATCGTTTTCTTTCGTTCTTCTCTTTTCTTTCTCTTTTTTTTTTTTTTGTCTTTTACAGGCTTTTGAAAGTTTCGAGAGAGACGTTAATGTATGTAATCTTTTTCTGAAGTTTCTCTTTGAAAAATAGAAATTAAAATTTTACACCTTTTTTTTTTTTTTTTAAAGAAGAATGAGAATACTATGGTAGAGGAAGATATGAAGGAATATAATTATCCAATTTTCTAATTTCGCTCGAAAACAGTTGCGAGATATAGGAAGAACGACCACAGGTCGTGGAACCCGGCTTCCGCGAATTCATGAATAATCCATGAGATAGATAACCAATTTTTTATTCATTTCTGAAACGATTTTATTAAAAGTTAGGTCAAGAAATCATACGCGACACTTAGTAGCGCGACACGGGTCAAAGATCATTTCGAGGATGCAATTGAAAACCTACGCTTTTGCATTCTCTCTTTTTTATTAATACTTTGTCTTTCTTTGATTTCTATTGCAGACAGTTAATTAAATTTCTTGTGGACAAATGCAGCTTCGACTTCAGTTCTGTATTAAAGGACGAGTCCAAAGAGGACTTCGGTGATTACAGGTATATACCTCTGTATTCATTGTATCCACTTATAGATCAGAAATTACCCAAGCTTTTTCTAACAACGTACATTGCGTTATCCTTCAAGAAAGAATGCAGGTTATCCTAGGTTTTTCATGTCAAGAAAAAGATGCTGTAATAGCATAAATCGTCCATAAAAAATTTAGAACGCAATTTTATAATGTATCTATTGAGACGAAAGAAAGTCAATAAGAAAGTCGTAATGAGATAAGTTCAAGTTAAAACGTAAGTTAAAGTGTAATAATTAAAATGCTAATAATAATACATATATACATAATATGATATAAAATTAATGTAATAATAATCAATTATTATTAATTAATGTAATAATAATAAAAATAATGTAATAAAATTAATGTAAATATCAGCATCGTTCCTAGACTATATTAAACGAGGAATGGATCAAGGACAGAGTGCTTCTGTTCAAGGTCGGTGCCGGATTACTCCGAGGGATATGATTATCAGGCGCACGGGGAGGGTCAGTTTCACTCGTTACCATTCTTGCCGCCGCCTCAGTATCCCGTTCGAGGGCAGCCGCCGCTCATTTACGGGACCCCGACGAACGACACTCAGCAGAATGGGTAATTTCGATGCTAATTTTGCGCCTACCGAATTGTCAACTAAATTGTCCGTTTTCCGTTGGACGAGTAACTCGTGCTCTTGTTTATAGATACAGGTACACGACACCGGCCCAAGGGAATCCGTTTTTACGCGAGGAACCGGCGCCCGCCAAGTTTCATCCTACAGAGCAAAGAGTCACGCCGGATCGTTCTTTTTACGCTCAGCCACAGACTTTGAACTTTGGACAGGGTCAAGCGTGGTGGTCAAACAGGTGATCATGTTTAATATTGAATTTTTCGATTGTAACGATATTGGTCAAATTGTAGTGCTGTAAATTTTGATATAAATTTGAACTGGTATAATTTTTGTAAATTTTGTTATAATTGCGTATATATGTTTATATTTATATTTATTCAGATACGCTAGGAGCAGTAAAATTGCACCACGTACGTCCTACGAAAATCCGTTATTGAAATACAGCAAATTGAGTAAGACGCGCAACAAGAGGCAGTCGAATCTCGATGCAATTCCACTTTGCCCAACGGAGACACAATATATCACTCCGAGAGCGGCTCTGAACAACCAAGGGAACTGGATGTACGTGGTGAATCTTCAAGAGAACGACCGGAAATATTCGCAGGTAGTGAAGAGTGAGAAATGCACGTGAGTAGATTTATTTATAACTTTGTTAGATACGTTTCGAATCCGAAAATTTAAATGCCTGTTGAGATATGAAAATTTAAATTGGAATTGAAAGACAGACAATGGTATATTTCACTGCGATTCAATAAGATTCTAAGATAATTCGAATTATATTTTGATTTTCCTTAGGATGGATGTTTGCAACGGTATCTGTTCCGTTCCTGCGGGATACACCAGTAGATGTCAGCAACAGTATGTCCAAAAGCGATTGGTGGCATTGGAAGGAAGCGGAAACCAGTTGTACACCGACGTTTTCTGGTTCCCCCATGGCTGCGCCTGTGAAATTATAGCAAACTATTGAAAACACGAATGAATCACGAAGTCTGAAGAAATTTCACTTGTGGACAAACTCAAATTGTATATCCTTGTCAGCAAAAAATGCAGTATTACGAAAGTCTTCGTGATGAATTTTTGGGACAAATTATTTTGTCATACTTTGGTATTAAAAAGCAGAAGAATATTGGACCGCCATGATAGCCAATGGATGAAAAAATGAAGAAAGAACTTCTCGAAGTGCGTGATTTATGGATTCGTACGTGTATAAATAATTGAATAATCAATGATTTCGAAGGAAAATTCTTAAAGGAGATCGAAGGAGCTTCAGTTTACATAAAAAGGAAAATGAATTTAAATTATTAATTCTACGTATTAATTAGTTACACGACCTTTATATTTTCTACATTTTTAATTTTATTTCAGTCGTTTCACTTCAGATAATGTTAATACGAGTAATTTAGTAGCACTTAAGTAGTTCGGATATTTATAGATCTTCACGAGATATCTTTTGCGAATTTTTCTGTAGTTGGTAATATAGATGAACACGTGTATACATAAATTAATCGATGCTCATCGCGATTTTATAATAAGGGGGAATAAATCTTAAGAATTAATTAAAACATATAAAAACAGTGGGAGAATAAAAAAAACGTTTCTACGTTATAATGAAACGGGATAATGCTTTGATTCGTCGACAGGTGTCGCTACTTATCTCGAAATTCAAATTGTTACTCAAAGCGCCTGAAGTACAAACTTCGCGAAGTCGTACCTGTTACGCGCTGTTAATTCGCCTTCACTTTGTATCGCTATCATCGATAATTAATGCAGTCTCTGCTATATCTCGTACGACAAAATCACTTGACTTATTCATCAGTTCGTGGGCCATCGATCGTCGCTTGAAACAAACTCCTGGAAACTGGTCTTAAAGTGCAGCACGCGTTGCTACTTCAAGGCCAACATTCTCGACATTTACACATAATACGGCATGCTCGCAGATATTTAGAAAAAATCGGTAAGAGAAAAAAGAATATTTCTATGGTTAAATTTGCCAAGATCCTTTTCTATGAAAATAATCAGGTTCGTGGTCGATCGAGGAACGACGAATCTCTCGCTTCTGCTTCGATAGAGACGCAGCGAAATCCGATCCAAACTTCCAATTTACACGCGATAAACGTCGTTGGACTAGCGAATATCACGCGGAAAGCGATTCACGGCCGATCGTAACAGTTTATCAAGGACAGAGGGCGATATAGGTTAAGCCGCGTGGATCGTTGTGAAACGCGGATGCGACCTCGCAGCCATGAAATAAAAGTATCTCGACTCGCGTCGACCGCGATAAAAAGGACTAAAAGGAGAAGGACAGGGGCGGCGGGAGATGTCGGGGGTGGAAATGGCGCTTGAGTGGCAGGGGGCGGGGAAATAACTGCCAGGAGGTCAGACACGCGCAGGATGCGCGGAATTTTCTCGCTGCGAGGCCACGCACACCCTTCGTTCTACGCGGCTTTTTTACGATCGTTCGACTTTTCAACCCTCCGCGGTGCCACGGTTCCGTTCCTTCGATTTCCGCAACGTGGTCCTACCAAGGTCGGGAAATTTCTCTTAATTCCAAAATTACGAATTTTATATTCATGTAAAAGAAAATTTCGATCACGAGGAAGAACAGAAATGAAGGTTTGACGAAGAGTTTTAGAAAATCACTCGAGAATAATCGATTTATTTGCGAAACGTAAAAAATTGTATGTTAGATCGAGTATCAATGAGTGACACACGCGGTTCAAGTATTTTTCAGGATACACGAACCTCGCGCTTATCGTCCGTTTCGCCGAATCATAATAGCGATTGTCGAAAAATCGGAGAGTCATAGTCGAAATTAAGAAATACTTCCACCTAGTGCGACGCAAAGTGAAAAATTCTTTCGTTCGATTTATATAGAAGATATTCATCTACGTTACGCAAATAGCGTCTAAAATTCGGCTCGTCGAATCAAACAATTTTTAAGCAAAGCAATAAACGATATTCGTCGCAACGCTTCGTATTCAAAAAGAAAATAGTAGAAAGAAGAAGAGGGACTAAATATGCGATTTTCCGCGATAGATTAAAAATTCTTCGAAACGATTACTAGACGCATGAAAGCTCGTACATCCTTTAACACGACGGCGCGGAGTATCGCGCTAGAGCTAGGCTACGCCCATGGATGGCGCGTATTCTTCCGCAAGAATCTCGGCTTCCGGCTGGTCGCGAAGGCAGCAGGAAAAATTGAAAGCTTCTCCCTCTCCCCTTCCCTTTCTCCCTCGGTGGCAGTGTCCTCGGGGTGCGGCGGTACGCGTACGCGTATACGCATATACAACCGCGTAAGTGCGTGCTATAGATTTCGTTCCACTCTCTGCGAAACCGTGTACTTGTGCGTGCTGCTCCTGTATGCCGTATTCACTCTCGAGGCCTGCTGGTCCCCTTCCATCCCCTCGGCCACCCTCGCCTGGCCAACCTGCGCCGGAGAGAGAGAAAGCAGAAAAAAAGGGGTGAATTTCTAGGCACGTAAGCGCTCGTGCAACGCACCTAACATCCACTATCCGCGTGCACTTGTGCTCTACGCGCTTCCTACCCTCGGTGCCTGCAACTAGCGATGGCCTCAAGACGCTTCGGATCCCTCGCGATGTGCCAGCCGAGTTCTCGCAACTCGAGAGTTCGATGCCGGAGAGACATTCTCGTCGAGTTGCTTGTTTACTGATTTTCAAAGATGCCAACCTATTTTGGAAATGCATCGTTTTGAGAATTCTTGTTGAAGTCTTTGGAAACATCGTAGAAAACATTTACTTATGTTCGAAACCGAGCGCTTTTATGTAACGAGATAGTAAAACCCCGTTTAACTTCTTTTAATCTTTTCGTCTAAATTTCTGAAACGATCGCAAAGAGGCTTTATATGTCGTTGAAACAACTTCATCCTTTACCTTCCAACTGAAACTATTTGCTTTATTTTACTTTCCGAAAATATTGCAAAAAATCTCTACGTCCTCCTCAAAACCTTCATACCTCCGGTTACTCGAATGTCCCGAAAATTTCAACTGCCTAATTTTCATCCGAAAATTCCCGCTAATTAAACAAAAGCTATTTGTGCAAAATCTCATACGTTCCCTAATAACATCTACATTCATTACCTACCCCCACTGTGTCCTTCCAATTACCGTAAACCCTAAAGTTGCCAAAATTCTTCCAAATCTAAGAGTAAAATTGAGAGGGAAGGGAACGAGCGTGGCTAGCCATCGGGTTGCACTATCGTCGTCGAGGCAGCCCTCGCCGAGCCACCCCCGTCCGCCCCCTTGGTAATCCAGAAGCGCGTACAGAGGGAGGTACACGCACACGAGGTGGATGGCAACGCGGGCACCGAGGCTACTTGAAGGGATTCCATTTATATGCGCGCACGCACCCCGCGTGGAAGGGCGCGCGCTTCCGCGCACGCAGCTCCGAAGGGCGAACGAAGCGGCCGACCGGGAACGGAGCAGGACAGACCAATGGGGGCTGAAATCGCCTGCTGGAGGAAAGTATATATTACATTCACCCTCTCTTTCTCTCCCTTTCCTTCTTCCTCTGTTCACGGTGGTAATAGGCCAACTGTATATCGGCGCACGCAATTATCCTGCGCGCTGCTGCGCGACTTTCCGCTGCCCCAGAGAAACCCGTTTTTCCTAATTTTTCCCATTAATTTCGTCCAGTTTAATTTTAGTTAAGATCGTCTGAAGAACTTTGGTAGAAGTGGGATTTTTTGTTCAGCTAAATTTTCTTCCGTATCGTTGGAAGAACTCAAAACGATTGTCTCTGCCATTGGAGAGTGAAGTTTGCATTTGGCGGAGAACGAAATTGCTTGTATTTAAGAATGACTTTTGTTGGGTGCTGTAAAATAGTTAGCCTTTGGGAATGAAGGTTTGTTGTCTTTTGAGGGTGGAATGGGTAAGATAGGGGGAAAAGGTGAGAAATGACGTTGGACACCTGTTTTGACGGTTCTTTTGGGCTTATGGTTAGAGGGTAGGTAGCTTCAGGTTCTTTCCCTGCGGGGGTCATTGGAATAGGTCTTTTGTGTTTCTGTTTGTTTATCGTTCTTCGAGGATTACGCGGCAAACATTAACCGATACAAACAAAAACATTACCTGCAATCCGATTGTTATTATTAATTATATTATTTACATATAATTTAATTATACGCATTAATTATATACATATATATATTTTTTTTTTTCGTCTAATATTTTACAATTATAAATTATGGTCTGCGCTTGGAATATTTTATTTTTACACCGAAATAGGAATTATTATCCTCTTCTTCTTTTTTTCCCTCCCCAAAATGAATTCATAATTTAATTTCCCTACTTTAATTTCACCTGAAAGATTCTGTTCCCGCGCACGCTGTTTACAACGAATTACAAAATGTTCAATTGTTCTGCGCTTCTACTTCCATCGTTAATCCTCAATTTCCCTGTTCTACTTTCTTCCTCTTTGTCGTTTGCTCGTTGCCACGCAATCAGAGAAAAAGGAGGGCGAGTAAGACAGTCTCACAGCGCGGCTCGATTTTTATCCTTCCTCCTTTCCTTTTCCTCCGGGCTCGATTATACCGCAACGTCTCGATGAAAGTAAGACGTACAGTTATTTCCAGCAACGGGCGAAGGAATAAACTGCGCGGCATCAAACTCTATGCGATGCCGGAAATTCTATCCAACGATTTTTATAGCCGAACATCCGGCGAACTCGTTACACTCAACTTTTGTCGAACGCTTTCCACCGATTCGAAAACAACAAATCCTCGTCGTCAAAATAAATTTCCTGCGATCTGGAAAATTTATTACTTCAAGGAAAGACGAAATGTTAAGAAATTACAAACTGTGTCTCGATTTACATCCCGATATTACGAAATTTACTAGCAAATGGAGGGAATACGAGCACGATTTAATTTAGACGTAGAAGATACGTTTCTCTAATCGGAAATATTAAATTTTATCTTGCAAATTATTTTTCATATTATCGTCTGTTTTTAATCACAATATCAACAGAGAATGGAAATCATCGTTTTATAGGATACCTCTGTCTCTTAAACCAAGTTTCAACCAAGATACCACGAGAGAATTTACAGTTAATCAAACCTGTAAGAACTCCGGCTCACCCTCGCATCCGCCTACGCTCGCTTTAAACCTTCTCGATCGAAGCGCCAACCAAGCGCTCTTCCGACGGGTCCAGGATCCGTCAAGCTCTCGATTCTTTCCCTCTAATAACAATTTTCGATAAGAAACGAGAAAACGTTCCACCAACGCATCCGATATCCACCAACTTCTCCACCTTTTCCTCGAATAACAACGTTCGATGTTATTACCTTAGATATTTCACAAGATCTTAAGAAGATCGATACGGACAAGAAAAGAAACGACAAGAATATCAATCTATCGTTTTCCCAACGTATTCAATATCCACAAAGTTCTCCATTCTTTCTCCAATTGGAAATTCTCAATACTATTACTTATCGCAAAATCTTAAAAATAAAATGACCAGATAGAAGAAGGATGAAAATACTTGCTGGGTTTCCGTGGTTGAACGTTGAACGCGAGTCGACGGGTCGTCCCTTTCTGATTCGTGGCTTTCTTTCGTTCGCTCTTATCACCTATCCCCGTTGATCGGCTGGAGCGGAACGAAGCGGACGGCACGGCCCCGGTCCAGCGACGTTCAGCGTCGGGATAAAGTCACGAGCAGTAATTATGAACGATAGCTGGGGAGAGAGAGGATATAATTGTGATTGATGGAGAGACGAGGGGGAAGGGGCAGGGTGGGGCAGAGGGGGTGACTTCCTTTTAATCTCGAACCTCTAACCCTTTCGTTCACCCATTGCCGCTTCTGCCAGCGCGTCGACGCGCGGCCTTTATTACCTTCAACCGGATTTTTCCGGAAACGGAATTCGTACTCACCTCCCTTTTACCTCCTACTCGAGATGTAGATCGATTTCAATCGATTCCGAACGATTTTCATTGCGGAGTTTTCTAATTACTAACGACGAACGATATTTTATTATAATTACATCGTAGGTTACTTTATACTTGTATGGATTCAGTTAATGAAATAGAATAGTTTATAATAAGGAAGTTTAGAGGAGGAAATAACACGTTCAAAGTAATTTTCGGCCTCATAAACTGAGATCTATAAAACTTCTAAGTATACCACGAGGATGACTAATCCATCAGATTGTCACTCACGTTTATTACGATCACTAACGATCGTGACACTGGTCGTAATTTATGCTTACATTTCCAAGAATTCTTCTACGAGTACGAATGGAAACACGAATGTTTGCACGAATCATCTAATGCCGTTGTAAATCCAGATACATTGTACTACTCGAGTCATCGCTGAAACATAAGAAAAACGTAGATGCTGTATTGTATACATAAAATATTCACAAGTGCTTAATACCCGTTCTGCTTGTTCCTCTCATCTTGACAGAGAAACGCGCGTTGCCTAAAAATTTCACAGAAGCACACTAGCAATGTGTCTCGTTTGCGTCTAGATCTCACGTGGGTCAGAAATTTCGTCATTTTACATACCTATACAGGCAGCATGGTCACAGAGTTTCGGCGGAGTTTGGTTAATATTTAATTTGACCCACTTCCGCTTGCCTGACACTGCTGCACAATGTCCTAAGCGCGTGGTCAGATAGGTCAAGTTTACGAGATACCCCAATTCTCCATAAACCCTTTCCGCTTAGCCGAAACATCCCGCGGTCTTGTGTTTTGCTTTAGGTAGGGTCCTCCCGCCTCTTGTTCCTCACCTCCGACGTTCGCCCTCCGACACAGACCCTTCCGTTGCATGCCATTTCGGTCTCACCCCGTGAACATCGTCTGCACCCAGCGTTTCGACGATCGTCCCGCCTGCCCTCGACCCTTCCAATATCGTTCGCGCGGACATAGGAAAGAAAAGCGATGCAGTTCCGTATTTTGCGAACTTTGATTTGATTTGCCAAAAACCTGCTCGATGAATTCTTTATTCTTACGTTATACGTTTCTATGAGCTTCTTACAGAACTTTACACGAAACGATCTACATCCTCCCGCTTCGTCTCTTGTTACGCGTTACTACTTATTCCAATTCCACTCTAAATCCAATCTCTTTGACATCACACACATATCTTACGATATCCAGAAACATCCCTTTCATCCTTACTCTTCTTAAAAATCCAACCCGCACGAATGTCTAAGAATTTACCGATATAAATTCGAAAAGCTAAATTCTACCCTTATCTGGTTTCTGAAAATTCGAGTGCAAGATGATATTCTATCATAAAAATTGAAACTTAAACGGAACTTAGTTAGCGTATCATTACGCGTAAAATACAAACTATCGATGCTCTTGTAAAAGCGAATTTCTAGTAAAATTCACGGACCCCGGATGGAGTATGCCAGCACCCGGAAGCTAAGCATGCCCCTGCCCTCCGTTTCTCTCTCTCCCTCTCCGGTTTTTTCCTCGGCCGCGTGGAGGTGTACGCTCGGCAATATATATAGAGTACGTACACAAGTGCCACGTGCTCGTTGCCGCTCGAAGTTTGCGGGACATCGATCGTTGCCTCGGCCCGCCGCGCCGCGCCATGTACACGCGGTCCTATGCGACTTTCCTCGTGGCCCGTAGGATAGCCTCTTCTGTGTGCGTGCCCCGTACGCTTGCGCCTCTGTGCTTACGCACGTGCACGCCTACACCTAACTAAGCTTACGCACCCTGACGGTGTGTGAGTGGCCATCGTTGCGCCGTTTCACGCGTGCAGAAAAGGGTGGATTTTTTCTTTTTTATTTATAGAATGCTCTGGCCGAGCTATGTGTCAAGGCAGAGTCCTGACTGTAGACCTAGATTCTTGATTTTGTATTTGCAAGTAAATGTTCGTTGTTATCGAGTTTTATTTAGATCGGATCACGAGATACGTAAGTGTTCAGTGTCCTGGTTTCAAGGAAATTAAAGTTAATTGTAGGTATGTAAATTAATTGTAAGGCAAATAAGGCGGCGAATGTTAAATTGTTTTCTCGAACGATCGTTGATTGTGGGATGGATAGTGTGGTGATTTATATTTGCTAAGAAATATAGCATTCCGATATTCTCGTTTTAAGAAATTATCATGTTCGTGAAAATGAACAATTCTAAGCTAAGTTGCGAATGCGTAGGTAATTTCTTTTTTCAAGTGATTGCTTCTCGCATGAAATTTAAGTCAAGGTTCTTATACCAAAGGCAAACTTTCTTGTAATACCCTTAAGAAGTTTCGGGACATGATTGCTAAAAAATTCTCGTAGGTAGTTGATTATTTAATTTGAGCCATATATCTCGAGGGTTGTTTTAGTTAAAATACGTAAATTCCCTCTACGTAAATGTCCTCTTAGAGACGAAGTATGATCGTAGGTAGGAAGTGACAGGATGTAGCGTGTGTGTAAACGTACATCGTTATATGTGTATTCTTCTTATATGCATTTCATTGCTTGACAAAGGAAAAGTCGTAATACCAAGTGATTTTAAAAGTATATTTAACAGCGTATCTGACTGTAGAAAAATTCAATATCGATTCCTGTCTACTTTTTATACCTTGCTTATTCAAATACTTACCTTGTACTGGAAGATCATCTTACCATAAAAATTTCTAGAATTTCTAAAAAAAAACCAAAGTAAATGGTTCGTAACAGAGACTGTTCTAACATTTGATTTGCAAGATTCCCTGGCAAATTTACAAATTATAAGTTACCCGATTATCCTACCTAAGGAAGACCGATGAAGTCATAGAAAACGTGTCTATAACCAACAACTTGCCACTAGTCAATTCGCCGATATTATTACGCGCGTATATAGTAAATTATCGTGCAAAGGCGTGCTGATATCTCAATAAGAAGCGTAAAACCTTCGTTCCTTGTCAGAACCACATCAAGTTACAACAACCAAGGTACCAACCTCCCATTTCTGCCTTCCCCTCCAAACTCCCAGTCCTTTAAATCTTCATCTAAAAATTTCCAAGAAATGCTCCCCGACTTTAGATATTCCGAGACATCCATCAAACTCGATACGACAAGAGCGATATGAAAATGTTACGAAACGGCAGAGGCAATAGTCTGGTACTTCGGTAAAAAATGTCAGCCGTGGTACGATTCGATTCGCGAAACGCAGATTGCGAGTTCTCGCAGCTTCCGCCAGCTCCTAGAGGCTCGAGTGTGTTTCTGAAAACCTCAACCTGGATCCTTACGCACATAAAGCGGCGGTAGGTAGCACGACGCGACTCGTGCCCCTCGCGTACGAACTCACATGCACGCACGCACACACGGCCGCTCGTGTACACCCCTGACGGTGCGGTGGTTGAGCGCGAGCGCACCAGGGGCCAGCGGGGCTACGCGAGCACGCACTTACGCACGATCGAGGCGGATCGTTCGTTCGCTGTGCGTGGCGCGCACCGTTACCATGACGACCGGTGCCAGTGCCACGCATTGATCGCAGACTCCCGCTCGACGGTGCGTCGAGTCGAGTGCGTAGAGACGAACCTCCTGACGGAGAAGAAGGGACGTAGGTAGGTGCGCGCGCGCGCGCGCACGCACGAACGCACGCACGAAAGAGATACGCGCTCGGGGATGATGTATGTGCGCGACTCGCCTAGCTGGCTGGCTACTGTACAAACCGACTTTTGCCTCCTCCTCGTTTTCTATCTATTTCGTTACAGGCTCTCCTCTCTTTTCAGTGCTTTCGCTTAACCCGTATTTGGCAACGAAAATTTTCACGCTTCTTTCGTGATCAATGTACTACAGCTAAACTACGTTACTGTACGTAACATTTTGAAATTTTATTAGCACTGTATCGAGACTCGATTTATCAGGGTCGTATCGGTAGAGTTTGAAACTTGTAAATATGTTTAAGGCATTAATATTTCAAATTTGCTCGCGCAATTATAGCTTAAAAATGTAAACCGACGTAAAAGTATCTAGCGAGTAAAGAGAAGATGATTAGGAAGAAATAGAAATTGGTGTACGGTTACGGAAGGTTACCGAGTTGATTTTAGTACTTTTTACTTGAATTTTCAATTCTATTTTTAATTTATGTAACGATGTATTATGGAGGAATTCGTATGGTGTTTGGTGTTTTGCGGGGCTATAGGAGTCCTTAGGATTTTTCCTAGCGTCGTGTGTATGTTATAAAATTTCTACATACTTTTTAAACGACAATCTAAATCTTACTGTTTACGTTCGAAGGAGTTTGTATTACGAGAAAGTAGATAGAGTTACTTTTATGTACGTTGATAAAAGAAATTGTTCTCAATATCATATATATATTTGCTACAGTAGGGTTGGTGAGGGAGCGTATGGCTACAAACGTTTTTGCCGATTAATTTATTCCGATTTCTTGGAAAGGGAAACGCTCATCGAACCGCAAAAGGTTAATATCTATATTTCACGGAAACGGATAGGGGAGTGAACAGAGGTGGAAAGTCTTGTGTCGATTTCAACCCCATGGTGGATTTACTGGGCCACCGTTCAATCATCCAGCACGTCGATTTTACAGAATCGAATCAGCTCGAAAAATCACGTAACATCGAAATCTCAGTTATTTTCATTTTCTTAGCCATACTTTCTCGTATTGTCAAATTTCCAAACTTAGAAACATACTCTCTTACAGAAGCGGTTAGCGCTATTCCTGTGATCACCCCCTGACGAATTCCCTCCGTCAATCCACGCCATACACATCCGCAATTAACCGCGATTATCGCCTGACTGAATACACAGCCGGAGGAAACGCATTGCAAACCGATATCCAAATAGCAGCGTTCTTCTCTCAGCCAATAATTCACCAGGAGCGACTTCCTCGCATCTGCGCTCCCTTCTATCGAAACAAGACACTGCGTCTTGTGATCCAACGATCTAAAACGATCCAATAGGCGCACAGTTTCCAGATGTCACGCTCTGTTCGAATAGGAAATGTCGGTTCTATCTGGTATAACAGATAGAAGTAGAAGAAGGAAGGGAAAAATGGAAAAGAAAAGGGAGGCCCGCGAAGCGGGAAAGTCGATGATCTTGGGGTTCCTTCGGGGATTATCTCGTCTCCGTCGGTCAGTTTTTGCAGGATTGAGCGCGTGCCCGATCGGGCATAGGAGAAGGGGACGGTTTGGGCGGGAAAAATCAAACAGTAGACTAAAAGCTAAAGAGAAGGGAAATTTGGAACAGCTGTTGACACACTGGGAACCCTGAAAAATCATCGACCTCGGCCTTCTAGACGGCTAATTTTAGGGGATACCTGCCCATGGCAGCCGTGTGTGAAAACCCGGACAAAATTGTCACTGACGAACCATTCTTCTCTCGCCACAGTGAAACAATCGCGCCCCAAATTGTTCGCGATTATTCACGTTTGCTCGAAATCGTAGATTTTATTGGAATTTATAGCTTTGGATTCTTTTGGTTTAGAATTTGTTCGTGGGAAAAGAAAAGGTGAAAAGATTTCGTCTGATCATTTGTATCGAGAATACGATCGTGTGTAGTAGATGTGCGTTTACGTGGACTTTATTTAGGTTGAAACAAATTTTAGTTATTTTGCCTGGTGGTTTAATTCATTCGTTCGAATGAATTTAACTACGAATGAACTTTCAATGTCACGAGTTCAATGAACTCCTGTGAAAGTCCAACGATCCCTCCTTCTTTATGATTTTTCGTTCATATAGTAGAAGTTTACTTTCAGGTAAATGGGTTTATCCGGAAAAAGTTCGTTTAATCAAGCACTAACTGCAACTACTTGTTCGATAGAAAGGTAGAGAAAGATAACTCGATGTACGAAGGTGTGGAAGCGAAGACGGACATCAATCGAAGATGGAACAATGCACAGAAGTTGTCTCGCGACCAGACGGGCTGCATGTGCCCCGTAGGCTACGGGCACGGCAGATGTTTCCGTTGAACGATGAGCCGGCCTAAGTATGAGAAAATATTGATCCTGATACTACAGACCGGTGGCATTAATTGTAACCTGAAATGCGACGACGCCAGATTCGAATCGTTCTTTATAGACCTCGAATGTACAAACGCGCCGTCATTCGTGAGAAAAGAATAAAAACTTCGGTATTATACAGCAACTTTAGTATTATACTTTTAATAGTATACGATCGAGATCAAGCGATCGAAACGAAATTTCCGTTAGATTATATTATATACAAAAAAAAAAAAAAAAAAGAAAAATGCAACAATTGGCAGAAAAATATGTCGGTGTTTAAGGTTCCCTATAAAAATATATTAATAGAAATTGAGTTTGTTATCCGAGAAAGACGAGTTGATACGTCCCCAAATTTTCAACCTCTGAACATAATAATTTCTTTATCCGTGGATTTTCTATTTTATTACATGTCACTTTATATCGTATTTACATATGTGAGAACTAAAATCCACCTAATTAGAATACATTTTTCTTCCCTAACTTGTAATCGTATAACTAATTACTAGACTGCGAATTTGATAATACAGATTCATATTTTTCAGAACACATTTAAAACAAAGTAGAACCTCGGAAGATTGTTCTACCCAGAAAATATCATATGAAGCACTTTACTTTAGATATTTTTCAAATTTGTTCATATTACGTGTATTTTCTAAGATCTTATACTTTCAAATTTCCTACGAGACTGTAAAAACCTGCGCTCTACTAATTACGTGATCGAATGAGAAGTTAATTATCATGGGACGATAATTTTTCCACCAGAATATGACTCTGCCTTCACAGGAAAATTCATTAATTAGAATATTCACACGGCCGATCTTCCATCGTTCCGAACTGAACCCGCAAGTTAATCAGGTGTGCACAATAGCAACATTCTTCGTTAATCCGTCGGAACAACATCGAGTGCAGGCACCTTGCGTCAAGGGGTGAAGAAAGAGGGTGTCGTGACCGGTGAAAAGTCACTGAATTCGTCGACGGAATGCCCCTGATGCGAGGGTGCAGGGGTTAGCTTTAGGTGTACGCCCGAAACGGGGGTCCCGTCGGCACCCGGATAGCTAGCGCGTGCCCTCTTCACTCAAGTAGCCTGCCTCTCTGAATTACCACGGTGCCCTATCGGAAAGGGGTTAAATGCTCTTTTCTTCCAGTAGCGAGCCGTTGACCACCCTTTGCGGTGAAAAATCAACCGAGGGTTAGGTGAAACGACCGCGACCGTCGTCGGCCTCGCGGTTATCTGGCTCTTGTCATTCGGCTCATGTCGATGAGCCTGCTATCCGACGAGTTTGCCGTTCGGTTTGATACCCTTGCTCCGTTATGTTTGCATCGGCAAATCGATTAGTCTCTACGAGGAGCCTCGTTTGATTGTAACTGGACTATGGATTTTCACGCATCTATAGAAAATTTAAAAAATGCATGGAATGCATGTAATATGCAAAGATATGTAAAATAACCAAAGTAGAAAATTTATTATCATATACGCGTCGTCTTGTATCGATATTGATGTACGCGCACATAATTTGTTTTCTGAAAAAATTATGATATTTTCTAGCACCAAAGTCGGGAAACCGACGTTATTCGACTGATTGATCCGCGCTTATGTACATCGTATACTGACTGATTACACGCGTACTTGATAAATTTAATCGATTATGAATCGATGTTAAATTAAATGAAACATCAGCATCAGGAAGGCTCGTTACATCCATACGATTTAATTCAATGATTGCGTAAACGGGATACAAATTGAAAAGGAATTCGAGAACGGTTCACACGGGCCGGTGATGCAGGCAGAATGCGCATAACACAAGGAAAGTTGCCACTTTTGTCCTCGGAGTTCGCTATCGTTTGGCTTTTCCCAAAAAGCGTCTATACGTCGTGGTCCAGGTGAGCATCCCCAACGTAACGAGAACTCGACAGGGCCAGTCGTAAAGGGAAAGGACTGCAGGGTAGGGAGGCGATTTTTCATGTCTCGATGCCACGGAATACCGACAATAAACGCGTGTCACGATCTTGCAGCTGCTTTTGCCACTGTATTTGTGCTGTACACATGGTACACGGGGCGATGAACATGTATCGCAATATCCAAAGGAGCAACCTCGAGTGCAAGAATTAAAAATCGAGGAGATTGCCTGAATTTCCACAGCAGGGCTGCACCTTTTATAGAAACTTTGAACTTGGGAATTTCGATACCTTCTTGCAGAGGATTTACAGTGGCTATAAGAAGTATTGGCACATCATTGTATGTATTATTTATATTATAATATACATTGCGTTTACATTAATAACTTGATAATTAATAATTAGATTACTAATATATAAAATTCCATATTATTTAATGTAATTATCTATTTAATCACTTCTTAGTGAAATGTAAGATCTGATGAAAAAAGATTCAAAGGTATGTGCCAATACATCTTGCAACCACTGTAACACTGCTTTACTCAATAACAGAAACTTTGATGGAGACACTTCAATGAACATATTTGCAAACGGTATGCAACTAGATGACAAACAACCGACAAATTATTCACGAGTAGCACCTGGTCACATAGGAACGTGGACGAAGCTTTCGGGACGAAAAGTGAAATCTTCGTATTAGATTGTCCATAGGTCAATATACGTTTGATAAAGTCGATATCAATAGTTATCGACGAAAGGAAGCAAACTACAACGCACTGGTGATTCTGCCGCTTTCTAACTTATTAAATGATACTCGATCTTAATGAAGTTTGCGATGAGCTCAGCAGCTGCTACTTCACGATTCGTTCGGATCGATATTGGAAAGAATCCAGGGGATAGATAAGATCGGTCTGTCGATTTTCGTCGTACGGCGAATATCGGACTAGTCGAAGCTAAATATCAGGTGGACGTTCGAAACCGAATCTCGCGTCAGGGTTTCTCTCTGTGTATTGTTATCTTTTTAAACATTTAAAGCGCGCATCAATCTACCTGTCATCTCCTAACACAAGAGCCTACGAAACAAATATTTAAATACCCTCTTACGTGTGCTCTTATGCACGTAACAGCAAAAAGTAGAAGAAAACAGGCTATTCTTTCTTCAATGTGAAAGAAAAATCCGCAAGTCCGATTATCAGTTTGTCCCAAGCGAATACGCAAGAGAAACATTTACCTCCGGTGTTTTCCACGTACAGTAGCACTTACGGGAAACAAAAACGAATACCGTTTCTTTGAAGCGGAGTTTCTTCGTCGTAAAGCACAGCATCGAAGAGACAGAAGCTCTTTTTCCCGTACAAAGGAACGCTTTTAAGATGAGTCGTGCATTTATCATGCGTTAAAAGTTCCATCCCTCTTCTGTCTTTTATTTTTTCTGGCTCGTTCACTCGTCGATTCATTCGGCACGATTGAGAGTCACTGATCGGATGCAACACACAATGCCTCGTAGACCATTGTAGGTACAACGGAACGTCCCCACCTACCTGGTCTCGATAAACTGATTTATTTCGACATCATTGTATCGGGCCAAAGTCGCATCTGTGCCGGCGAATTTCGTAGCCGAGCGAAGTCCATGATTCCCAGTGCCATTGCCGAAACCTCCGCACACTTCGATGAAATATACACCGTTCGTTCCGACCTTTCACATCCTTCTTTCTACCTCTTCCGCCTTATTTCATCTTTTTGTCTTTTCGGCTTCTTTTATCACGATATCGTCGATCAAGTATACCGGCTGGATTCAAAGCCGTTTTTCTATGGGTATATAAATAACTGTGGAAACGTTATGTTGTTTTCGTGGAGTCGATGTTATGTAGAAACTCGATATTTTGTCACTGAATTTTGCGAACATATGTAAGTACTCTGTACTGCAAGAACAAGAGGATAGGTAGATATTAGCAAATATAGGTTCGATATTATCATATCCTGAGATTACGGTTTCGTTTGAAATTTTAATGTATAGCGTATGATTAACGTTAGTTTCATCAATAGCCACAGAAATAGTTCTTACAGTACGATCTGTTATAATTCAGACGATTATGATTACTAAATTGAGAATTTTTATGAAATCATGGAAAATTCAAAGACACAAGAATACTCAAGAGTCCATAGAATATGCAAAAATCTATAAAATATTCAAAGTACAATACCCTTTACACTATTTAATAGATAAAGCATTTTTCTACTTAAGCTTCATTTTGCAAAACACACAGATAACCTTCTCGTTGGTTCCGAGGTCGCAAATCTATGTATTTGCAAACTTAATAAAAGAACTGTTTCGTGCTTATTAGAAAAATGAAATATCGGAGCGAAAAATTATTATCCAAAATATGATAATGAAATGGTAAACATATTCGATACTTGCTACGATATAATACATGTTCCCATTTACGATGTAACGCTGGTGTTAACAGTAACGTGCTGCCTGAGAAACGGAAGATCCTCACGGGACCCACCGGCAGCAGAAGGATGCATCTCCTGTCAGTTTGTAGAAGCCATCGCGTCGTCGACCCTTTCAAGAAGAATACGCATTAATTTATATCTGCATACGCCGAGCATTATTATGTTAATCATGCGGGGTGCCAGCGTCATTCACTTTGAACAGACATTTTGCGTCCTATGCATGAAGTACTCTCGATTAACTGCGTTCCATCATTTACCACGAAGGACATTCTCGCATGGGAAAATCGTCAGAAATAATCTTCGATTGGAAGCGCTTTAACGTTAAGGGCTAAACGATTTTTCCTTGTTTGTGGTGGCTTTTAAAAGAATTCTATGGAGTTGACGATGTTCAACCCTTTCGAGTTTCGACAATTCAGCATTACCTCAATTTGAAGGGGAATTAAATGCGTCATGATTGCTGTTACACGACGCATCTATCAAACCAAGATTGAAAACCTTCAAGTAGAAAGAGGGAGGAAAATATTGTGGAAGAAGAATGGATTTTAATATTATGGTGGATTTATGTAATTTATGAAATTTCTCTGCTGGATCGATTGGTAGGACTTTTCGTATTGAGAACGGTTCGAGGACTTCTTCCGTTTAGATTGACAGTATCCATCAGGAAACTCAGTCATAGCGACCCCATCGACAGAATTTGTATATATCGGAAAAAAAAACAACCTCAGGCGCGATGTAGACCCTTTTCCGGTACAGTGTACTCGTTCAAACACAATATAAATAGAATTTTTATGGAAAGTATGGCAAACTAAAACGAAACGTATAGATATAGCGCCCGATTGATTTCTCAATGTTTCATTAAAAGGTTCAATAACATCCTGGCCTCGATAACATTTGCGACTTTTTTGTCTGAATCCATAGGCGAAGTACATCGAGTACTTTGTAAAAAGGATCGCGTGTAACCGGCACAGGCTATACGTTAGAATCAAACGACGTCTCTATCAACTAGCACGTTTAAAAATCCTTGAATGTACCCGCACCCATCACGAGTCACAAGGGTATTTGTTAAAAAAAAGTCGGCCCGTATGCACAGCCTGTACCACGCCGACACCTTGGACAAATATCTAACTGCACCATAACGAACAGCGAATACCCTCATGAACTGCTTAACACGGTCATCCCATCTAAGAATTCTTCCAAACTCGAAAACAAACGGAGAAGATTCTCTACACTCGTGAATCGTTATTTTGTCTTAGTCTTCTCGGAAATAATTTCGCTATCGATGTACTTGCCGTGGAATTAGACTTCCATTTGCGAGGCTACCGACTTTCTTTTCTGGGACTCGTAAAAAATGCTCGTAAAACGTGGTCTCGCTATCCCGGAACTTGCTCCGGCCAATCCCAGCGGCGGTATACAACATTTCTCCTCTGTTTCCCCTTCTAGTCGCTAACGATTTATTTCGACGTGCCTCTCCGATTCGATATCAACGACTTTTCGGTCCTACAGCCGAGCTACAACCCTTCTCCTTCAGGGCTCGATTTTCCTCGTCGCACTCGACCCGAAAATTACCAAGATAAAGGAGGTGTCGCGCGTTCGACACGTGATAAACGCCCCGTGTCCTTTTCGTCTGCTTTGTGGTTGGGCATTCGTTCCGAAATTTGGGTTACCAAATCCCGATTAACCCTTCGCACGGCTGTCCTCAGTGTGACCTGCTCGACCGTAAGGAACGGACACTGTGTTGTTGTCCCCTGTGAAGAAGTTGATGTTGTTTGGATAAACTGGAAATGACCGTATAATGTTAGAAATGTAGTAACGCGGTGGAATAATAATTTTTTTTCAATAACGTCAGAAAATAAAATATAATACCGATTTTTTTACTTTAAAAGGATATCATCCCTGTTCGTAATTTATGTATATTACAAATAATTTATAATTTTGTTTTTTATGTCACAATTTTACAGATTGAATAACACCATAGATATGAGAAGGAAACATAATGTACAGGCGAAATTCTATCGGTTCGAAAAAATGTTCCATCAGACGGGAAAAATTTTCTCAGGATTTCCCAACGGTGGGAGAAAATCGTTGGTTAATCAGGAGCAATTCGAGGAGTAGCGAAGAATGTAACTAGAAGAGCGCGGAGGAAAAGGAGGAAACAGAAGAAGGCGAAAGCTTGGCTTTGGGTCGAAGCAGGCTCGCAGCATCCCCTTGTTGCTTAGGCATCGCACGAGGGGTTGCAGCCCGGTCTATCGCGCTTGCGCGTGCTTCTATCTCCCCGCCACTCCCGTTGATCACCCCCCACTCCAGAAACGCATCGAAATCTTTCGTGCTTCGTCTTGTATTCGGTCAACTAACTCACTCTCGTTTCCCTCTCTCTTATTCTGGCTCGCTCTCTTTTTCTTTCTCCGTTACCGTCTCGTTTGCTTTTTCTCGCGTATACAACAGCAGCAAAGAGAATAGGAGAGGGAGAATAAGAGACGCGGTGCACGAACGTACGCTCGAGTTCCCCTTTCCCTTTTCCCTTTCCCTTCCCACCGATGGTCCTGGGTATATCCTGGGTTCCCGCCATGACGAACGGGATGACACCCGAGAATAGCCGAACAGGCCCGAATCGCGACCGACGGCCGAAACGCGGGCAGCTGCGACTCCGGACGGACAAAGAATACTCTTGGAGCATACAGTCACCGCGCGGCGAGCACACTCACCACGGGGCAGTCCGCCGAACCAAAGGTATAGTGTTTTGATACGTCGTCCAAGAGTAGCCGGCCGACGTTGTGCCTCGTAAATGTGTGTTGTGTGTTTCTGGGTATTATTCGGCCAGGATTACACAGAGTGTGCACGTAGTATGAAGCGTCGAACGCGAACGTGTACGAACGAGGGAGCGCGAGAGGAAACGAAAGAAAGCACGAACGAGTGAGACAGAAAGAGAGAGAGAGGGAGGGAAAGAGAGTGAGAAAGGGAGGAACGTGCGAGGTGTGCGTGCGTGGTTGTATGTGCGTATGCGAGCGTGCGTGAGTAGGAGCAGGAATATTAAAAGACGACGCCGGCTCTAGGTGATTTCTCGATCGACGCGCGACGATTCGTATGACTGGAGTGGAATAGGAACGAAAAAGAACGGTGTTACTATTGTTGCGGTTAAATAAACGGAGAAGTTTCTTCTTTGAATGGCTCTCGTAAAAACACGTGTATGTTCCGCTCGTGGTTCATCGTTTCGATCGTTTAGTGTGTTGATAAAACAAGGAACAACAAAGTGATCGGGAAGTATATGTATACGTACGGTGATACGAGACGGAGAAACAGTGGGGAAAAGGAGCAAAATTTCGTGATAAAAGCAAATCGAAGGGACAGGATAGGGACACGGGTAGCAGGAAGAACGAGGACGGCAGAGACAGTGTTAAACGGTTTCCGCGACCAGAGTTCCTACGTCTTGTCGTGTCGATATTATCGGTGATTGTGGATGAACGTTGGTTTTTGGCGCCTCCGATATCGATCGCAGCGCCGGCCGATCGAAGAAAAATTTGGAATGTAACGCCGGTAGGGCATTAGAACGGCAACGGTAGTGGCTGTAGTGGGTCCGCCGCGGCTACGACAGCGACAACGGCAAAGGCAACGACGGCGACAGGGCGACCGGACGGGTGGAGTGTGCAGCAAGAGGGAGAGAGCACGGAGGATCACTCTCGCTTTCGTTCGGCTCTCCCTCTTTATCTTTCCTTCTCTCCTCTGTCCCTCTCTCCCTCCCTCTCTTTCTGCTTCTCTCCTTTCTCCCTTGCTCGCGCAGCGGCTGCTGCTGCTACTCGTCGACTAGTAGGAGAACGGAGAGAGAAAGAGAACACAAGAAAGAGAGCGAGAGAGCGCCGGAGGAAGAGAATCGTCGCGCGGAAGACAGAGCTAGAGCGTGTGCCGGCCGAGCAACAAAGAGAGAAATACCTCGTCCAGCCGAAGAAACTGAAGAGAAGGAGAAGGAGAAGGGTAAGTGCGCGAGCTAAGCTAACGTTTCCGTGGATCTATCGATGCGCCCGATACCAATCCGTTTCGGTGGGAACGATGTGTTTCGATGTGTTTAGTTATTCATCCTGTATCGTTGTGTCTTTCTCGTTGTCGTTCGTTGTCTATTGTTGACATTGGGAACCTGTTCCCATTGAACGTACACGCCACCGAGGACACACCAAGTGTCCGCAAACGACACGGATCAACGAAAGCGAACCGTGTCCCGATGTAAATCCCCTTTTCCCTTGCGAACGATCATACGGAAGTTCTCACCCGCGACACGTTTCCGTCGTCGTGGTCTTTTTGCTAAGTCCGCCGATCATCACCACCGCCATCAGTATCGGCACCACCTCTACCACAATCTCACAATCTCACCACCACCACCATCACCATCGCCACCGCCACCACCACCACCATCGCCACCACCACCTCTACCTCTACCACCATCACCATCGGCACCACCACCACCACCACCACCGTCGCAACCGCCACCACCACCACCAGACCACTACCACCGCTGCCACCACTACCATTGCCGTCAACGCCTCCTGCTAGCCGGCGGCGATGCACGGTAGTGTCCTCGAGCACGGCGTGCACGCATCGTGCTGTGAATGTTTCACGAGTCTCGCGCGGTGCGTCAGGCAAAAACACGTTGTGTCGTCGTCAGACGGGTGACGGGCCAAAGTGCATCCCTTCGAGATTCCCGGTGTTTTCGAGGCTCGGCTCCGACGGTTCGTCGCGTAGTGTATGGGAAACAGGTTCTTAAACACCATTCTCTTCCATATAAACCCGCGTGCATCACGACCTATACCGTACACGTAAAGTTACATAGAGAAAGAAAGAGTGAGAGAGAGAGAGATCCTTTTATTTTGTTTTTCGCCTCGATTGCGCGTGAACCTAGCCTAGCCTGACTGGGAACAAACGCCGCTTTGGTAAACAGCATTATCGACTACACACGGAGTGCTGTTCGTCGATTGTGTAGAGTTTGGTGCCGGCTCGCCTGGTGTGGTGAAGAAAACGGGAGAAAACAAGAAACAGATACATGATTGATTTTCTAACGTTCGAATCCTGCAGTCACTGCTCGCGTGTTCCTTGGTATACTTACATAGTGCTTGTATATGTAACTGTATGTAACGTGTGTTTCAAGATTTTGTCTATGCGATAAACCGCGTGGTGCGGCACACACGGTTCGTCGAAATTTCGATCGTGATCCCGTGTCAAAAATTTTCATCGGCAACGGCCGTTATCGGGCTCCAGCAGTGGTATCGGAAGTGGGATATTGTGTGGCAACGGCTTGAGTACACCACGAGGATCAAGCACGAACAATTTGACCCTGATCTATAGACGTGTGTATCGTACAGAGAAAAACGCAGCCCGGTAATAACGTGCAATTTGTAGTTTATGCGATAATAATCGACGCGTACACACGCGATCGACTTCGGGATCGTTAAGGGTCGTTTTAACGGCCACGTCGAATCATAGTCCTCGTGCTAGACAGGGAAAAGATCAATTTCCATCGGACAACCTTTCATTTCCATCTATCGTAAACGGTCCAAATAGTAACATATCCGCTTCTTTCTCAATCTTTCTGTAACAACGCGTGGATCTAAAAAAACGATCGGTCGAAATCGAAAATTAACGTGCGCGTTCCTAACGACAGGAATGCAAAGTAATCCGAAGGAGAAGTTCTCTCTGTTTCGCCGTCGCGAATGCGATCAATTCCCCTTTCTCTCTCGCTCTATTCCTATCTCCTTCCTTTTTTCCTCCGGTTCCCTTTCCTGTGGGTGTTCCTCCTTTTTTGTGTTGGCGAGCCGCGCGCTACGGCCGCGGATAGGGAGGTGGGGGTGGCGGCGGCGGCGACGGCGGAGAAGGTGGTAGGAGGGGGCGAATTTCGGCCTACTCGCTTCACGGAACGGTGGAACGGATCGGAACGGACAAGGAACTAACGTCGTGGACCGCGAGAACAACGGGCGCCAAGAGATTTAAGGGCACGCACAGTATCCCTTTTACCTGTTCCATGTTACTTTTTTCATCCTTTTCCTTCTGTCTTTCTCCTTTCTTCTTCCTCGGCTATTTTTCTTCTGCTTTCTTGCCCCCTTTCGCGCCGGCACTGTTCGAAAGGGTTGCGAATGAACTTGGCCGCGAATAGACCGCGATGAAGTCGGACGCACGAGTTCAGAGTAGGTAGAGTCGCGAGGCAAAAGTCGATGTGCGGTCGTTCGAAAAGCGATCAGTTGTTTTCCGCGTATGAAATAGAGAATACTTTCGTCGTGTACTTTTCTTTTCTTTGCTCCAATAAATGTATTATTAGCCGAGGCGTTAATACTAGAATCACTATGAGACTTGGGCAATCCATCAGGTAGGAAAGGAAAGAAATTTCGCAAGAAGGTATTCTGTATAATTTAAATCCTTTAAATATTTATCGATATCAACGACTTGTTGTCATTTTTGCAACTTTTATAGTCGTTGCCACCTGTGGCTGTTTTCCAAAACGAGGACTTTTTTTTATCAGTTATTTATCATATATAGCATATATTTTGACATTGATGCCATGCATAGAGAAACATAGTTTCAGTACCTTCAGCATAGTTTTTATCAGTTAATTTTGTACTCGTAATCGTTTTTTGATCGTGAATCTTATTTACGGACGATCTGCATGAACCGTTCGATAGTTGCTCTCGCGCCTAAATTCAGACTGTTCCGCAACAAATTCGCGGAGATAACAAGTCGACCGGACCGTACGCTCGTTGTACATTGTGGTTTGCGTGCCGGGACAGTTACGCGTACTATGCGTGAAATTTTCATATTATCGCGTGTTTTAGACCCATTCGTAACCGTCGTAACCATCATAACCGGTCTTCAGTGACTACGCGTTCCGTGATCTAGCTCGATCGAACGAGGTAAAAAGAACGAAAGTAAACCAACGGAAAAGGTGAAGCAGTTGCATGAAGTATCGAACGACGTTGATAAAGAAACGAAATACATATGCATATGCGGTGCTCACAGCAGTATAGACGCGAAGCGAACACCTGTCCAACGTAGAAACAGGTATCGATGGCGAAACGTTGTTTTCGAAGGATCGCCGATCGGCCCAGAACGGAGCGTATACGTTATAGTTTCTTGTTCCTTTTTCTCCCTTTCGTAGTACGCCCTTTTTCGAAGCCCGCTCTTTGCGTGGGCTGTCGGACGTCGTTGTGCGCATTAATCCGTGGTTTAGCGAACCAATTTAAATATCAGCGGCGCGCTCGACGCAATTTTATATCATTTCCGATATCATGTGCTTGTGTGGGTGGGTTTAACAGTGTGCCCGCCCCCCTTACCCCCACCACTCTTCTCCACCTAGTCGGACCGTTACGCACCTCTTTACACGAGAATGCCACTGCTGTCGTTTTTCAAACATATACGTAACGTCTTCAACAACGTCCTCAGCATAGGCATTACATACAGCCGTTCTTATTACCTCGTGTTCCTCTAGCGTTCTTTTCTATTTCGTTTCGCCCCGGTTCTTACCCGTTCTACCGTTTCGCTCCGTATGTATGCTCGGTGTACGCCGGTGTACCGCATGTTACGTCGTCACGACGTACGTTTGCGGTACATATCGTGAAAGTGCACGAGCGCATGCGCACTCCCTGTGCTCTTACTCGCGCACGTGCGTGCATGTGCAGTGTGCATACGTATCGCGCGGCCGTGGTCTGCGTGGACGTTCGTGCACGGTACAACACCAGCTGTGGTCCGTTTTACGACGGCCAAACCAACGTGCATACGGCGAATACACGCGCGTGTTACGCGTACGTGTTCCAGCACACAGAGCCGCGCGCACTCGCGCGAATCAATGCGCACTCGAGCGCGTTCGTCCGCCGTCGAACACCGTACGCAGTGCCGTAAAAGCGTCGCTTGACCAATGCCCGTCCCCGCGTCCCGTCCGAGCGATTTCGACGCCGGTGCACGCCAGCAACAAGTGACCCGGTCGTTCCTGGGAACAACGTCCACGTCTATGATCGTTTTGCCGCGTTTTTACTCCATTTTCTCTTTCTCTTGATCGATTTCTAGCCTTTTTATCGAACGTGTAACTCGCGACAAAGAAAGTGACACCCAGGGATTTAGAGAACTGAAAAATGGGTGGCTTAGGGTAAACGGGTCGGTCGGGAGGAAAAAGTTGAAATCGGATCCAGGGTGGAACGTTTCTGTTGCCGGCGAATCGATAATCGTGGTACTTACGTACGAATGTTGAGCTACGGTGTGCTTCGTACAACGAATGCACTGGCATCGAAGAGAGGTTATCAATGGCGTAGTATGCGAGGCCGTAGCTTTCAGCGGATGAATAAGTTATATATTCTTCGACGATGCTAGTAATCGCCGCTACAAAAACAGTATTGTTATGACTTGAGTAAGTGGATGACGTCAGTTATCACGGCTTCTTTCTTCGCTATTTATTGCTACTTAATACGGGAGTAAATACCGTTTCATGATACCTTCAGCTGCGACTTTCCTTCCGACGATCGCCGGTTCGTTTTCTCCTCTATGCATGAGGATATCTTTCACCATATTGGAAACCGTGCTCCGAAATACTTCTCTTCGAATTTTATTCGTTTCGTGCTTGACACTCACGAGAGCGTGCTTGGCCCAGACATCGAGCCAATACTTATCGTTCTTCCGATCCAGATAAACTTCCTCCAAGTTCGATCTCGACACGCGAATCTTATCGATAGCTCGTGTAAAGTTAATGCTTTGCTCGGATCCTCGATTCACGCTTCGCCCTGATGCTGTAAATCTCTTGTAAATTGTGTTTTGCTTAAATCTGTTGCTACCACCGTCATCTTTTAAGTTTGTCGATTCTGTGGTTCATGGTTTTGCATTCACGTCTATTTTCAGATTCACGATCCTAATAGACGACAGGCGTTGGACTTTTACAAAGTACTGCCGTCTTCTACAATCGCGTCGTCTTTATAATTTTGATACTTTGTTCAAATTTGAAGCATTTTCTGCCATAGTTTGCTTCATCGTTCACTTTCATTAGCTGTTAATTTTTCCATTTCATAATGTTCCAATTGTATCAACATACCTTCTCTCCTGTCCCATTCCCTATCCTACCAATCACCTCCTACTCCATCAATCTACAAATTCACAGCTCCATCAATTCTTCCAACCTCTCAATTTCCTTCTACATCCAAATACCACCACTAAACTATTTATCAAACTCCTTACACTTTCATCGATTCCTCCAATCTCTCCTAGTTTCCTCTCGCACGTATAAGTAAGTCCAACTCGATATTTCACCAAATCACTTGTATCTTCTTTCACAGCAGCTAACAAATAATTTTATTTTGTGTCGCGGTACGTCCTTCTTAATCTCAAAGTCGATAAACGTAAAACAGCATTTCGTTTCACAAAGTAGCAATGAACTGACTTACGTCCTTATGACCTTCAGCTCATATGTGCATCAACATGCTGCGAAGACTCGAAAAATCAAACAACACGGGGAACGTGAAACGTTTCAACGTATCTCGAAAAATGAAAAAATGTTAGATAGGAGATTCGAACTGAGGAGGGCTGTGCCGTACCCGTATTTTCGTGGGGCACCATATTAGCTGGCCACGCCGCTGGCAGCATGCGCTCGGACGAACGCGTGCATTCGTGAGCCCGTGTGTATGGATCCAGCGACGTGTGCGTGTGCGTGGGACCTTGAATCAAGCAGCCTTTGTCGCGAGAGTCGAGCGGGCGCGGGTGCGCGCGCTCGCCACCACGAGGTCGGCGAAAGTATACCCGGAGCTTTTTTGCTTGGGGCCGCCGCGAGAGAGGAGAGCTCGTCTTTTTTTCTTCTTCGCCTTTCCTTTTTTCGGCCTCTAGCGGGGACGGGGGACGTGACATGAGCGCGCGCGCGCCAGCGGGCGACCGAGGCGCACCGCCATTTTTGTTCCTCGTCGCCGTAATGCCGGAATTAGCGCGCGACGTACGCCGAGTCTCGTGAAAAACCGAGCTTATCGCTGTGGATTTACGCCTGCGGAAACGGAGATAAGCGGAACCGGGCCCGAATAATAATTATGAACCCCCGCTGACACTCTCGCCGATTTCCCACCGGTTCACCTACTGCTCTTGCTTCCTGCTCCTCGACCATAGGGTAGATTGCATTTCAGTTCGACTTGTTAATGAATTTTTCGTTTCTAGGATCTTTTTCGTTGGTTTTGTTAGTATTTGCGAGAGTAGAATCTTTTCTGGTAGCTTGTGTCTATATTAGGAAAAGTTATAGAGTTTTATTTAATTCTTGGTATGCCATTGGAGTCGCTTTGGCATCTCGTTACAGGCCTTGTCGTTTATGAATTTACTCGTTGCTAAAGTGCCTCTTTCTGTCTTTCCATGGTTTTTGCTGAAAGATGATTTCTTTCTAATTTGCGTATCACGAAGAGTTGTAGAATTCTGGTTGACAGTTTCTATTCCACTTGCGTTGACTTTGATTTTGCTCTTCATGTCTTCGGGTTAATGAATTTCTAATTCTTAGGATGTTTTTCTTAGGCTGATATATTTGGATCTTTTGATAATTTGCGTGTTAATAAAAGTTATAGTTTTATTCTGTTTTGGTGAGAAACAGATAAGAGAAATGATAAATGTTTATCTTTCCACTGATAGTATATAAACAAATTGTTAGTTGAATTTATTTTCGTTTAATAAAGGATAAGAGAAAATGTCACGACCAGCTTCAGTAAAAAAAAATGTTCAAATTGTTGATCATTTGTACTAAAAGTTCTTGGAGTACAATTTGTAACTGGTTTATAGATTCGTAAATGATATTCTAATTTTTGAAGTGAGAATTATCCTGACGTATAATACCTACGCCTTTGTGTGAAATTAAAACTACAGTCGGTTTAGTTGAAGGTTGTGGTTGAAGTTTGTGAGCTACAATGTCAAATTGATAGTGATAATTCCCGTGTAAAATTATGATTGTTTAGAGTATGTTAATGATACAGGAACTGTTACATCGAACACTACACCGTTTGACACGCGATATCTGAGTTACATAACTTGTCGGAACTTTTGGACTATCGAACACCTCCGTGAGGGATAAGATTACCTAAACTGTGATTCTCTCAAGCATATGTATCAATCAGTATATGTATGTATACATTCGTCGAGTGCCTCTTTACTGGTTTTCGTCTGTGCATCATTTGAAACTTGGTTTTGGAGTGCACAATGTTTACAAGAACGTTTAAAATACCTATTTTTTCTTTTCCTAAACTTTTCTTTCGAACAGTTGCATAACTGCTTACACTGAGCCTGGGTAAAAACCGGTTGCACTAATCCTTTTTTAAAAAAAAGGAGGAAACATATAATTGGAATGAATCAACGATTCATAATTTTCTCTAAGAATATTCCGAAAATTTTCAGAGCTTCAAGTAACAATTTTATTTGCCTCAGATGATATATTTCTAAAATTACAAGATACTTTTTTTTTAAATAGTTACGTAGAAAAAAAAGGAAGGAACACGTAACTTCTATCTGAAGCAAATAGTCAATTCGACATTCTTTTACTGTAACTTGCTCTTTAGCTGAAATTTTCTGTTTTTCCAAGCATCGCCGTATCAGTAGGAAGGAGCAAAGTCTGCGACGAATCGACAATTCCATGCGTGCCGTGCGGCCGCGTGCAAAATCGTCGAGGCGAAATTCGCCCGCGTCACGATAACGCGGCGCGACGCCGTGGCCGAGTGGAACAAAGGAGTTCGAGCCAGCCGTAACTGCTCGATACGGGTACACGATAATAACGAAACGAGACGCGCAGAATTCCGCGGCGTCGTTTCTTGTAAAAATAAAAAAAAAAAAAAAAGGAAGAAAGGAGCACGCTACGGTCGAACGACGATATACGCACGAACGTGTCGTTGACAATTATCCTTCGCTCGATGTACAGGGTGCGATGCAGCTTGCGCTTCGATGAGATATACATACTTAAGAGAATTGATTTTTCAAGATAAAATATATCAAAAGGGTAGCGTCTACCGATAAGTGTCTATAATTTAAAAAAAAAATTAGTTTGCAAATCATACAAGGAATGAAAGTTCCCTCGTTAAAATCACGTAACGAGATTGGTTTTTAAATAGAATTTTTTAATGTTTAATACCTAAAACTGAATGTAGGTTTTTACAAAAAAGTTTAAGGAGATATGAGTTTTATCAGTACGAGTTACTTCTCATACACGGGAAGTTTAGATTCTTTTTAGCGAATTATCAGTGTTGTACAAGAAGGTGAACAAATTTCCACCTGATACTAATTCAATCATTATTCGCCACTCAAAAGGCAAACTTATTATGTAACATCATTTTCTAAAAGTTTTTCAATTTTAAGTACTAGAATAATTATATACGTAATTAACATTTAATTTCTCAAGAATCAAGTTATTTGCATTATTCTCTAATCAATTTGTTTTCGACGGTACATGTAAATTTCATCCTAAGGATATCTCCTTCTTTCTCTCTCTGTTTAATTACACCAAATGAAACCACTTTTCAACACCATATTTCTAAAACTCGAAACATTTGACAATTGAAATTCATACGATAATTATTCAACGTCTCTTGCCACAATTGTTATTAATTTTCAGCAACGTGTGTTCGTGTGCGGCTGTAGAATATTCCGCGCGCACAAAGGTCCGGGTCGCCTCGTAGCACAGGTTTCGTTAGCTCGGTTTTTTCGATGGCGCGCACTCGTCGCCGTCTAATATTAATTCCAAGCGCGCGGAATCTCCGATCTCTCTTTCTGTTGGCCAGCTGGTCCGCGGCGCGTTGCGCTTCTGGGAAGCCGCGCTCCTGCGTGCCGACGACGGGATATATCGTTCGGTGTCGCTACGCACGCTAGCGCGACCAGCGCGCGCGCTATTGAATTTTTCTGCGCGCAACTCGTACGCACACAAAGCAGTCAGGGCCCTCTCGTACACGGTCGATTCGACGAGAGTGCAACAACGCGACCAGGCGCCAGCTGCGTCCCCTCTTCCTGCTTCTTTTCACGGCCGCGACGTAGCTTTTCGAAATTTCGTCTCGTCTTCCGCCGTCGCGACGCCCCTTCCGCTATGCGTACTCATAGATCCGTTCTTGCACTCTCACATCTTATTTTCCGACAATTAGTCTTCGCTGCGCCTGGAAATTTATGGTAATTCTTGAATCTATTCGGTGGAATAATAATTTGAGATTTTTCTAGCAATTTGCATCTTTTTTTATTGATTATTCGAAATCCGGTTGGAGGCTTATTTGTAGCTTACACGAATACATCTATGTAGAAACGTATGAATTAAGTTGTTGATCTTATCATAATTAGTTCTTTAAATTCTATAATGACATTCTCCAAGGGGAATTAAGGTATAAAGACTGCAATGAAATTTGTAGTTTTGTGTTCGATGTGACAGTGAATTCGAAAGATTACGTTGTTGAAATTTTTACGGCATAATACAGACAAGCGCGTAATACACCTACACTTTTGGTAAAACTGGTAAAGTCTATCAGACAGGTTTCTACAAATTGGAGTAACCGTGGGTTATGTTCTGAAAATCTTTTGACTGTAAGTTTTGTGGTAATTTCCGATGATTCAAGTTACGCATTACAAATTACTCATTACAAGCCCATAATTCCTTCTAAATTTCATTGCTCCACGTATCTTGCGTCGCTCACTCCAATATTTCCACCTAAAAACAAGCCCATAAATTCTAATTACGTATCTTGAAACTCGCCTCTCTTCCCAAACGTACAAATGCAGACACGCACGTGCTTACCTATATGTACACATCGGTCCATTTCCAAAGGAAATCGAAATCCATTCGAGAGATAGCTTTAATTTATACCGATCCCGTGGCCGGAGGAATCTGAGAAACGATAAAACATCTCGAGGAAGCGGGAAAGTTTCGCGTCAAGTCGGACGCCGATAGCAGCCGAATCGATTTTCAAGCGACTGCAGCAATTTATATTCGAGCAGGCCGAACATATACCCGTGTCATGAATTCGCCGGTTTCTTTCGAACTTCTTTTCTCGAACTAATGTTTCTTTCGCGAACAGAAGGGAACGCAGACGTTCTCCGCGGCCGTGCTATCAGCGCGGCGAGTTTCGCGACCTTTAAAGACTAAAGTTCGCGGTATTCAGTGTAGATTAGATTTATGGACAGTTAGAGGAGAGTTCAATCTCCTGTGGCCTGCGTGCTGATCCTTCGTGCAGGTGTTTCCACACAAAACTAAAATATCGTGACTTGGATTTCCTAATGAACCGTGAATTTTGAATTGTTGGAAATTTCAACTGAAATAGAAGTGGAATTCTCTTAGTATTTTTGTAGACAATTTATTGCAGGAATTTGCGAAGAATTTATCCTTGGAATTTATTTTAGGAATTTATTTTCCTGCCATTCAATTTGCGTTCTTTCTTTTTTTATTCATTTTTTTTTTTTATTTGATGAAATTCTTTTTCGAAAAGTGGACTGATGTTTGAAGACACTTGTGTTTTTCTGAAAGACGTGCTAATAGGTGGCACCCAGTGGATCGTAGTCTCGTGCTGGAACGAAGAATTCCTGGCAGCGAGCTGTTCGCTCAAATGTCGTTATTTCTGATGCACAGCGGTTCGTTCAAGGAAATTCGTGGAACTGTTCGATTCTTCGTTAATTCGACCCAACTGGCCGAATTTGTCTTTGTCCCATGTCACGTGTCGACGCAGCGTGGTATGCGAAGATGTAGTGTGCCTTGAAATTTTTAGTCTCGTCGATCTTATTTGTATAACTATATCTTTGGAAAATTTTGTTTGTACCTGCGCTGTGTTTCCTTAGGAAAATATCCTGAAAAAATTGCTGCGATTATCGTTGCTATCTTACTGTACTCGATATTAAAGATATCGTAGGAAAGAATCTTAATACGAAGCTTAATTAATCTTAATTGAAATACTTTCTGGTGTATGAAAGCTTTTTTATTTTTCATTATGAAATGTGAGTTAAATTCTTACGTTCGTATAAATAATATCGAATAGCGTATTATCTTTCCTCGTTCGAAAATGGGAAATATCAACGTTCGAGCCCGAAAATGGCGTGCCATCCAGAGAACTAAATTCTCTTTCTACTACAAAAACAAAATAAAGGTCCCCGATTGACACGCACGATTCTTTATTACATTAATAAATTCTATTTTAATTGCACCATTGCAATTAAATTACGAGCTGTGGCATATACCGTTGGTTATTCTGTATGCTTGTAAACGTCGACAATCTGTCTGAAAAAGTCGAAATGGAGTACGATCGATGAAACGCAAGACGTGTTAAAGCCAGAAGTGAGCGTTTCAAAGGCAAACAAAATCCTTGTAAAGGCCACTTTCAGCTCGTACAATTCTTTCAACACGTTTCACCGTTAAAACGGTTCTTAAACGATTTTAAATTGAGCACAATCGAATGAAACAATTCTCAAGCAATCTCAAATGAAATATACTCGGAAGAATGGAAGAAGGGACGAACAGCATTCGCGCGCAAGTTCGAACGAAGAGGCAACGTGACTCGCGTTTTAATTCACAGCAAGCGAAAGTGCGCGTCGAACGACAGTGCAAGTTTCCAACGATAGCGAAAGCTCCGTCGGCCACAGCTGTAAAGCTATTAGAGAGAGTTTTGCAGCGAGAGTGGCGCGGAGCGATGGAGAACCGGCCGCGAGATAGCGACAGAGCTATTGCTCTCTCTATGTACCGGCCATTATGTGCATCCACCAGCCGTGCAAAAGCTGGCTGGCGTGCGCGCGCCAACAGCACACGTACACATTCACATATCCACACACACATGAACATACGTATAGAAGCGTAGCATTGCTGATCGTGTGGATGTGTACTTACTCTATGCACTGCGAATAAGAGACAGAGAAAGGGAGAAAGAGAGAGAGAGAAAGATAGAGAGAGGTTGTTAGAAGGACAGAGAAGGGTTAAACGGCGGTCGATATCTCACAGAGGACCAACATCGCACCGCTTTTTGACGATGGCTTAGAACCGCTTGCGAATCGCTCACTCATTGAATTCTGTAGAAGAGTTCCTTTGATTTCTTAATAATGCGTGTATTAACTTATTGTACGATAGTTTCATGTTATTCGATATTTATCGATCGAATATTGGAGTAAACGAGGGTAGATTGTATAAGAAAGGAAGCGTAGAATCAAAGGTTAGGTGGTATAGTAAATGTACTTCGATGATAGTACAAATGAAACATTTTAGGGTGATTAATTTCTTAAAACAGGGTAAGTTGACGGTGGGTCAACGATAGAATAAAATAAAATACAATATGATGATATATTTATTGGTTAAATAATGTGGTAGAATATCAAAGTTTAGGAGTTGTGGAGTTCCATTTAATGCAATACCTGTATGACTCTTTCATAGAACACCATGTTCTATTCTGCAAACTATTATATATAGTATATGTAATATATAATAATATATGTAACATAACAACTATACTTTTAACATACAATGCTATTTCTTCCACCTTAAACATTCAAAATAATCTCTCAAAATAATTCCATTTATCATGTTAAATTATTTACCATTTACCATGCGCGGACCTTGAACCATCCATGAATTAACAATACTACAATACAGAAAATATGAATATTATATTTCCAGAATTAAATCGAGTACAAAATATACACATTACGAAGATCAATGACAAAGAGTGACTGTGCAGTTTTTATGAAAACAAAGAATTGTAGAACGCGAAAAGCTCGTAGCCATCATCAGCGGTCTAAGCAACGCTGAATGAACCGTCCGGGGACTAGGGCACAACATTCGCGGGTATCAAAGCGAGCGAGTAGGTGTGCAGACACGCCGAACGTAATAGTAACCTTGGCTTAGCGATGGTCACGTTATGGTAACGTCTATGACACGTTCCCACGTAGTCGCGTGTCACGTTCTCGCTTACGATCGCCTCACGTGACCATGGAGAAGGGGGAGGACTCAATGAGCCTCGTCATCGGGGCGTTTTTATCTCGAAACGCTCCGTTTTTTCCGAAGCAACTCGTCACGAATTTCGATCGTCTGCCAAATTTCTTTTCCTTTTCTTATATTTTCTTTTTCTTTCCTTTTTTTTTTTTTTTTTTTTGAGAAAGTATAGTGAGATTATTTTCGCAAAAGATTATTTTCATCGAAACCTTTTTTATTCTTTATGAGAAATTATAAGAATTCTTTCTTTCCTTTTCTGGAGGCGTTGAAGTGTACGAAAATGATGATAGAAAGTGTGGGAGTGTGATGTGAAAACTTTTTATTTCTCAAGAGGCTAGAGATAACTACGATGGCTACAGAGAGTATTTATTTGCATCCCATTGTATTGACTGTAGCATTTACATACTATGTAGCTAATTAGATCCAAATATATGAGTAGAATTTAATCAGATAAGACTTCAGTAAAGAATAAGGATTCGTGCAAGTACATTTTGTAGCCATTGTATATTCTTTTTGTTTCTGAATGTTGAAATGTTCGTCCCGAAAAACGTAAGAGTGTGTACAGTGAAAATGATCGTTGTGCGAAGTTATGGATGAGAAACGAATTATATTAACTGTGTTATAGATTTAGTTGTAAAACGACTGATTTTAATATCGTGTTGTGTCTTTCTGTTGCAGATCGTACAAATCAACCGCCTTCTAACAAGCCACATTAACCTCAAGTGATTTCTATTTTCTTACGAAACGCGAAAGAAGTAATTAGTGTGTTTATATCGACGTAAAACAAAGGAAGAAAGGAAAAAAGCGAAAAGAAAGAAGAAGAAGAAGAAAGATATTCCAAGAGCTTAAGTTCAGAAGAAGACAAAGCATTAAGAGCTATAGTATCTAATTAGTGTACAAAGTATATCTGAAACAAAAAAAAGAAAAAATAAAAAAAAGTCCGCCAGTGCCAAATCGAAAGACGAAACGAAAGAAAAAAAAAAAACGAAAAAGGAAAGGAAACAGAGTAAGCAAGTAAAAAAACGGAGAAACGCGTTTAACACGATTGTTGTACGTTTAAGATCAGATTTAAAAACAAAAGACAAACGAAACAAAAGGGAAAAAAGAAGAAAGAAGAAGTAAAAACCGTAAACCAAAGAATCTACCATTTCTTTTTTTCTACTAATCACTCAGCGAGCTAACGATATACTCACTAACCAGCTAGACGAGCGGCGATCTCTTCGCGAGCAGATTTAATTAGAAGAAGAAAAAAAAGCGCAAAACAGAAGCATACGAAATAAGTAAATGAAAAAATCTGACCGACAAAGTTTTCTAAGCTTATAATAAACAAATTTTACGTGATAGGCAAACTAAAAGTAAGGGTTGACGTTCTTTTTTTTAAAAAAACAAAAAAAAAAAAAGAAAAAAGAAGAAAAAAGTAAAACAGACGCACCTACTCTTAAAGAGCGCGTATGAGAATATCTAATTAAGGAAAGAAGAAGAGTCCCATCCAAAGCGAAAGACAGACGGAGAGAACGCAGGCCGCCCTATATATCCGGAAAAGGGGACTCGCATATAATTACTCCCAGAGAAACCGATCTACTTCAGTTCGTAGCCTAAACCTGTTGAGTACAAACGACAGAAATAGAGTTATAGAGAGCGAGAGAGAGAGCGAAAGCGTACGTACGAACGAGAGAACGAGAGCAAGTGAGAATAGCGACAAGAGTGAACGCGAAAGAGGAACGAAGAAGAGCTCTAAACGAGAGGCAAGAGGAAGAAATTCAGGAAAATCACACATACACGCTGATACACATCGATACACACCGATACACACGATAAAGAAACACATACACCGAGACAACGCAAAGGTACGAAGCTAGAAAGGAAGGCAACACCAGCAGAGAAAACACACCAGAAGAATCGTTAGGAGAAACCCGCGTTTCAGTATCGACCAACGGAAGGTTTGAGGCACGGAAAGGCATCGATAGAGAAAGAATATTCGACCCGTTCTCCCAGATGTCACGGTGCTGTGGAAACGAGTCCCGAGCACGCGTCGAGCAAAGCGGATAATCCCGATAACGAGCGTCCAATCACGATCGTGGAAAAACGAGCGTCTATAAAATCACCCGATAGAGGAAACAAGATCGAAAGATCGGAAATTCGTGTGCGTATACAGCCGCATACGCACCGTATATTCTTTCGCGCTGTCGTTGATTTCGTCCCGGACCAGTGTCAGAAACATAGTATTCTCGGAAGCAGAAAAGTAACACGACCTCCTGCGTGCAGGGGGTTCACGTCGAGATGACGTGGCGGGGAAGATGAGCGCCGAGGTAACGAAGGAGGTCGTCGCCACCGAGAGGGTAACAGGAAGCCCTCCGGCGGCGGTCGCGACCTCGCCGAGCTCGGTCGGTCCAGGTGATCCGGCGCGTCACCTGCCGCCATTCAGCAGCTTCGCCGGGGATAACGCGATGGACAGCTCGACAACACTGACTACCCTTCACTCCCAGGACGTTGGACTCGGTCTGACATCCTCCTGGGACTACTACGAGGGACTGACGGGTCGCTTGATCGATTCACGGGGTGAGGTGGTTCTCGCCAGCCAGTACAGGCCATGGGAGTCGAAGAATGCCGTTGGTGGCGGTGCGCCGACCGCCGCGCCAGCCGCCGAAGGTCTGCCCAGCTTCGCGAGTCA
Organism: Bombus vancouverensis nearcticus; assembly: GCF_051014615.1. NCBI lineage: Eukaryota > Metazoa > Arthropoda > Insecta > Hymenoptera > Apidae > Bombus > Bombus vancouverensis. The sequence continues at coordinate 5,975,175 of NC_134920.1, forward strand.
ATTTACGGCTCCTAGCGAGGCAGAGCCTCAATTAACCGCGCTCACGCCATTGTCGCCAGCCTCGATATCGCACTCTCCACCTGTCACGTCGGCGGTCGGCCTGCCTAGCTTCCACACGCTCGGCACGCCGCTCCCAGCCCCGCATCCGCATAGAGGCAGCGTCGGTTATCCTTTGGTACCGGCTCCCGTTCAAGCTAGAGAGGTGCCGGCGCTTCAACAGCAGCTACTCGACGAAAGGCACATTCAGTTGCTGGGTTCCAGTCCGGTGCAGGCGTTCCCGCCTCCGCCTCCTGGACATCCTCATCACACGGTGTTGACCGTGGTGAAGCCAGAGTATCCTCAGTTGCATCACGCCAATTTCCAGAACCCGATGTCCACGGTGCTTGACTCGTCACCTACATCCAGGCCGATCGGCATCGACGGCAGGAAAAAAGAGCGTAGAAAAATGCGAGCCGGCTCGATGGAGTCCGAAGACAGCGCTGGCGCCGGAAATGTCGAGAGTTCCGGGCAAGTAGCCGCGGTTTCATCCACTGCGAACAGGGGGGCCCATCACCTTGGTGGCGGCATGGCCGACGCCGACGGTGACGGCGGACTCAGCGACAAACCGGCCAAAAAGAAACGCAAGAGGTGCGGCGAGTGCATCGGATGTCAACGCAAGGACAATTGCGGAGATTGCGCGCCATGCCGCAACGACAAGAGCCATCAGATCTGCAAAATGAGGCGGTGCGAGAAACTCACCGAGAAAAAGGTTAGTATGTTTTATCAATCAATTTCGTTTTCATCGACGAAGTTTGGTATTTTCACGATCACTTATCAATGGTATATGCGAAATCCTTTCGTGATTAGGAATATGCGAGGTTCGTTCGGCATCCAAAGTGAATTTAAACTTAATCTAATCAGAATGGAGTATACGTAGAACAATCTACAGACTTATATAGAGCAGATATTAGTTACCAACATTTACTATTTTAATATACAAAATATACTTTTCTGATTGAAGCACGTTGAAACGATCGAAACGTGATATTTCTTTAAACGGGTCTTTCGTAATTTATTAAACAGTCCCGAAATTTTCGTTTGCAATCATTTCTTTACTGAAAACTTCTCCCCTTTAAAAAACACATCGGTGCGTAAAACACTCGAAAAGTTACAAATTCGCTCTGTCTGCATTCACTTTCGCTGGGAGAGGAATCCTGTTGCGCCGCATGCGTTCGCGCCCGCGTAACTGGAGTAATTCCGCGAGAACGAGTGGATCGAAGGGGCGATGAAACGAGCGCGAAAATGAAGGTGGTCGGCACGCGACATCGTTCGAAGGGTGGGGTTGGTTGTCGGCCCATGTTTCCCTTGAAATTCGTGAAAATCCAGGTGCACGCGGCGCCCGCTGGGAGAAAGGGGTGGCGCACGGATGCCAGGATAGGATAAACACTGGCATACAGCCGCGTTATAGAACGCTCCGTGTATATATAGATAGAGGCTGAACTTGGCCCCGATGCCTGAATGTGCCGAGAATCCCAGAGGGAAATACAGAAATACAGATAACCGAGGTGGTTTATTATTGTAACGACATTGAATAGGGGGTTGGTGGGTTGACTGGCTCGTTGGCTGGCTGGCTGGCTGGCTGTTCGGCTGTTCAGTTGCTTTTCCTAGCGACGGATTCGAACTGTGCTCAAAAACGAGCATTGTAAAATTTGTTCTCCTATATTTTCCCTCTCCTGGTTTTTATTCCTAAGAAATTGTTGCGCTTTATGAATTTTTATTGGACTTGAGTGAATTTTTAAATGAGACAGAATATCATCGAGAGCTGGTGACTCTATAATGTCGAACAAGTATTTTTATTAAGTATTTAAAAGGAGAGATTGATCAATTTAGATGTTTAAAATAGACGATGTTCGTTTTTGAAAATGTGGAACAAATGTTTAAAAACGAAGACTGATCAGTTCAGAGTTTTAAAATAGGAAGAAGCTTTTCTCGTGATTTTTTGTTGAAACAACGGGAATGATTTACTTCCTTTTATTTATCAGAGACGTTGCGCTGCAAGTGGAGGTTATCGTCAATTATGCATTTGCAATGCTACGGTTCAATTGTTTGATACCAAGGAGCTACATATATGAAAATTATTAAAAAAAGAAGGAGACTGTGACGTTCACGTTGATACAACAGAAAATCACATGCCATTCTAACAACGTCGATTTACCAATAACTTGCCGCAAGTTGATTATACCGAATGTACTGCTCCTCGACTACCGATTCTGATTAGAACAGAAAATTGCATTCCTCGCCGCACACCACACGGTCGCAATTTATTTGCAATCGCAATTCATTTCGTAAGAGACCGAGTTAAATATTCTCAGACCCATTTAAGTTTTATCGAAACATCTGCAATAAAATTTTCTCAGAAGTACTACTAAATAATCATCGAACAATTATTAAAATTATATTACTACGAAGTAGTGAAATTTCTCAAACATGCGGACAAACGATTATCAAAATAGTGAACCTCTTCAATCCCTCTGCAAAATCTATACGATGATAGGAGATATTTAAAATATCTTTAATTGCTTCAATTCGATAAGATAGTCATCGAAAAGTAAAACGAACTCCAAAAAAATTTCGAAACCCACATTTAACCTTTATTGAAAAAAGAAGCACGCTTTAGAACGATTCGATTCGATAGGATAATGGCATCGAAAGCGAGAACGAGCCACGAGTAGACGTGGAGAGTTCGTTTTGAAAACTCGAATGCACGAGGTCATTGTACTCCGACGCGAGTCAATTTAATGGCAAAGTCGCGGGCAAGCGTGTACAGAGCGGTGTGCAACAAACAGCCGCGCGGCGTCGCCGTCTCGTAAGCAGCTCCGCTTATCGTAGGGCAAGTTCAAGGCTCGTCGCGGGTCATAATAATCGCGTATCGAACTCAGACTCGTTCAGAAACAAACGTGTTGTTTGCTGCCGATACGGCCTAGCGCTACTTCTCTCTTTCTCCTTTCTCTCCTTTGCTTTCGTCTCTCTCTCTCTTTCTCTTCTCGTCACGATAAAACATGCTCGCCTAACAATTAAAACGAATCGATTCGTTCCTCGACAAGCAAAGTTTTCTCATACTAATCACGTGAAAATCGAGAAGTCGTAGTATTTCATTTAAACAATATTTTTTAACTCGATCTTTCTTTTCTTGCGTAAGATTTTTTGTCCTTTCTCTTCCTTTTCTTTATTTTCTCTGTGAAATGGAACTGCGATAAGAAAAACATTCAGATCAATGTTCGGCAGAGAATCGAACGGCCGGTCGTTGATACTGATAAGAGGAATGTGTTCTATGAAACGCGTTTATCCGTTAGGGATTCTAGAGATGTGGGTGTAAAATGAGCGATGTTAGCTGTTCTTACCAATCGTCCAGCTAGATCTGCCAGTTTCCATCCTATCATTCGTAGTCAATAACGCTTCTCTCTCGCGTTTCAGTAACAGCAATTTTGCTGCATTATAGAAACTCAACAGTATCCTAACATGTATTTAATGCTTCTTAGCGATTATAACATGGTATACGTTCGAAAAATTTTGTTGAAATATTTTGAAAAATATTGAATCAAATTTCTTTCTCAGCTTTCGTAATAAATTACAACTGAATGGAATTGTAAAACAGTTAAACTTCCTAAGTTTCTTAGAACATATGTCGGACGTGGCAAGGAGCGAGATTTTACTGGAAAGTTCAACAGATCGACGATGATTTTCACGAGTCGTCGACTCGTAGTTGCTTCTTGTCTTTATCGTGCCACTTTCCGAGAGCTGACCTTAAGTGAGTCACTGACAGCTATTATCGTGACTTTCACGGACAGCCGTGCGTAGGCAGAGCGCATCTCGTGATGAGCCGCGATTAAACGAGAAAATTGTTGTTCCGCTCGATGATAGCCTGTCGAGTGCAAATAATATGCGATTCTCGAAATCGATCACTGAATAACCCGTCATCGTATATGCATCACCTTCGTTGCTCCATTATGCCGCGACAATGACAACCGATTATGTTAAACTCCTCTATGTTCTACGCCTTGCTAGAAGAGGGACGCGACGTCTCCGCCCTCCAACATTTCATAATAATCGCGACAGGCAGTTGAAACTGGGGCATCCCGATTTTTTAGACTTCTGTCCCTTGTAGCAGGAAAAAGGACATCCTTATGTCGTCATTTTAATTAGATAAGAATTATAAAAACGTATAAAGTAGTTTTAATAACAAATTTAAATTTTCCTCTACCAAATAGCTTTTATCTCTATCCCATTAGAAAACTAGCAAAAGAAAATATAAATAGCACAGAACTGTCGTTTTGTAGAAATAATTAAATAAAAAATGATCGCGCTACAATATCGCGATAGTATTAGAATCGTTAGACGATTGTAACAATTAAAATTCCAAATATGAAATAGCCATCTGTAATTTCACATTCTGTGCAGCTACTTTTGATTTTAAAAAACGAACAAGTTGCACATATAACACTTCTCCAAACATTTCGTGATCTTTACGAGTACATTGAGACAGCGTCGATCGGTTAGGAGTTGCGGAACGACGCACGACAAAGGCAAGGTAAAAAGGAAAAAGAAAAAGAAAAACGAGAGGAATGGGAAGAGATGCTCGGATGATAGATGGGCAGCGGCACGAGTCGAAGGCCCCGACCGGTATACAAGCATTGCCGTCACAACAACCCACACCATCGCGGATCTTAACACCCTCTTTATCCCGAGGGAAGGCTCACCCCCCGTGTCTTTCTGCTCGCGAAACAGGAGGCCACCCTCGAGTTCATCGTACACCTGGCTGCTGTCGAGAGGCCATCCGCGATGCCCCAATTTTTATCGCCTTTCTCACTGTTTTGACCCGTTTCATGACCGAGGGTAAGCGATTTTAACCCCTCAAATTCCTCCACAAGTTCTTCTCCCTTTTCTTTTTCTCACTTTCGTTTGCATCTTTTTCTGTTCTGTGAAACGAATGCGTGTATTACTCGAATAAACAAGAAGCTTGATTCCGACTGGAATTGAAGATGAAAGACGAAATTGCAATCGTGCAATTGACGTATTAGCCACGTCCTCGGATATCGGTTAACCCTTTGAAGTATTTTCTTCTTTTCTTTCGTGTAGAAAAAAAGAAGGTGATGTAAAGAATTTCTGAAATGGACAAGGAAGATAATTTTGATGGATTTGAGGTCGAAAATTGCAGAACAAATCGCTATTATGCGACTGGTGTAATAGTTTTCCATCGAACAACCCTTTGAAACATTTTCTTTCGTTTCCTTTTTTTTCGCGTGAAAACTTGTATTTCTGGGATAGAATGAAAGAGAAAGTTGGTCTCGAATAGTTTGAAGTTGAAAGTCGGAGACGGAATTGCGATCGTGCAACTGGCATGATATCCTCGCCCTCCGACATCGATCAACCCTTGAAAACGTTTGTCACTTGCCGGGTTTCGCTGCAATTGGATCGATACGTATACTCTGCGGAGGAGAAGTATCCCTACGCGCGAACCGGTTAATTGGCTGCATTGTCGCCTTTTTATGCCAAGGTTGCAACGATAAGTTATCGAGGGAGGTGGGTCGAGGCGCGAAGAATTTTCTTAGACGTCGGTCTTACGAAGAGAAATAATTCCAGAAGCTAAGAATGGAGAAGTCGACTTTGGCCTTTGGTTTTCTTTCCAATATGATTCAGTAGAAGTATTTGGTAATGCTGTTCACACCGTAAAGAATGTTTCGTTTTAAATCGTAGAATTTCAAGAGCTGACTTTTTCGCAACTGCAGATATAATTCAATTCCCTTCCTTTTCGCTATCAAAAATAGGTATCAAGCTCAATTTCCCTCAAGATAGAGACAATTTCATATTAAAGATTTCATTCGTATTCGTAAAAACACTTACTTTCTTTCGCTTTCTGCCTTGCGTCTTGCGTCTTACCGTGTTAAAAACGTAAGACATAACATTGGAATTATGAAGAATATATATGTCGGAGATGAAAGGAAAACCGGAGCCTTCCCTTTGCAATTTTGAGGAAGCCTTCTAATGCTTTAGCCTAGATTTTATCATAACTGTAATTAAGCAATTGTCATTTGTAATTGTTTGATATTTGTGAAAGCGAAAGTGGGTTCGAGGTGACAACTGGTCGCTGAACGTAGCCACGGTCACGGGATAAACGTTTTGCCTGACGAAGGTGTGGATCGGTTGTATTGTTCTCCCTAGAAATCACATAGAATTGTACTTTAGAGATGTCGATATAATGGGACACACGTTGTATTAGGAATCAATCTCCAGACAGAAACTGCCTAGCAACAGCGTTTGGATCTTTCTCGATGTTTCCAAAGTGTATACAACAAACTTTTGACAGAAATTGCCTAGCAACAACGATTGGAACCTTCTCGATGTCTCCAGCGAGCATATAACAAACAAATGCAGTCGTATAGCGAAAAAGATTTTCATCAGATATTCATTCGTGTGATCGCCTTGGAAAGTGATACATCGAGCAATTTACCGAGTGTCTCAGCAATCGTATTTTTGTATTTAAAATTATTCTACGCATAGTAAAGAGTTATCCCGTTGACCGTGGATTCGTTTGAACCCCGGAACATTGTTAATAGCGTTAATTAAATTCATTATTCGTAAAACCTATCAATCGTTAATCTCATTATTCGTTAAATTTATTATTCGTAAGACATATTATTCGTTCCTCTTATTGTTCGTTAAACTTATTATTCTTTAATCTAATTATTAGTTAAACTTATCGTTTGTTAATCTTATCATTTATTAAACTCATTATTCATAATATTTTGTAAAATCTTGTTTACTCGCGTAAATATATTCTCTGTTTCGTAAATCAATGGCTAATTCAAACGAAGAATCATTACACGCCTTAAATCCTAATGATAACCCGACATATATTATATACACTCGACGAATACTTGCTGTAAAGACAAAATTATGAAAAGAACGATACATTAAGGCGTTGACTAGCATGTAAATGCAATAATAAATACAATCTTCTATAAATACTTTTCGTAGCCACTGTATATAAACAACCACTTGTGGAACACCCTGTAGGTATTTACTACGTCGTTGCTACAATAACAAGAAAGACGGATAGTCCGGAGGCAACCGAAAGAAGTGTCAACGCCCACGCCGCCTCTTGCGCGGTATTACGTCGTGTTACGTCGCCGGGAGCGGCGATTCACACGTGCCGGTCGGGAATCGCGCGTTGGAACCGCCGGGGGCAGCGATCTTCAACGAAGATCGCATCAGTGACGTGCGATACGCCGCGCGTTTTGCGGTCTCTTTTGCGGTCGAGTTTTCGCGCGATTTATCTCTACGCTAATGGCATCGCTGGAAAATTTTATACGTGACCTACGCGAACGAAGGCACACGCAGCAGGTTCTAGAAATCGCTGGACATCATGGGCGGAGCACGACATGAGGATCAAGCAGTGGGGACCACAGTTGAATCAGCCTGGAGCAAATGGGCAATGGGTGATCTCACTGACAACGTGCTCGTCCACGCGCTCCGCCCATGTTTTGTCGCGATTTCTGTCCTAAATATTGATATGAATTTGGGAAACGATACAGAAATTGGGAACGTTCGTGCGAATTCACATTTTTGGAAAGTGGAAAATATTGTTTTGTGCGCATATGATATAAATGCTGCACATATTTACACATACGAAATTCTCATCAACGATAACAATTTTTGCAGACAGTTAATCTGCAGAATACCAGCCACCAACGTCATACGCATATGTGCGACGTTTATGGATTAATTATAATAGAATTTTAAGACACGAAACAAACGGATATATTATAATTGACGTGCTCTTGGTTAAAAAGAATACAAATTGCACGCGATATTGTTGAGGTATGATATATACACTTTATCCTCGCCAAATAGTGTTTGAAGTTTTATATAAATACAATAAGTAGTTCAATTTATTATAGTATAAAAACTATTATCACGCGCTTAGACAAACGAATGGTATCATTTGATCAACAAAACAATTTAAAATCGTATCTATACACCGTGAAACCTATACATTCCAATCCATTACAATCCGATTCCTCACACGGTGCTCCAACTCCGCCAGCAATCCACGGATCATGCCGCTCCATTTCCAAACACATAACCCATTCCATCCTAATCATCATAATCATCAATCACCCTCCCTATTGCAATCAAACAAAAGCACCCTATCAATGTCACCCGGCATCCAGCCGAAACATAGTCATCGTTCAATTTCCTCTGCGATCAAGCAAAGTCAACAAATCATGAAACACGTTTCGTTTTCGCTTTCCAAGGCCGTGGAAAAGTGAATGAGCCGTTTCTCAACGTCTTGCCAGGCCCGAGTAGAGTTGATTGGCCTGATGTACGATAACCCTGAGGCAATTGCAGCCGGTTATCGGACACGGTTATCGGTTCGACGAGTGAAACGCGCGCGAATCGTCGGATCCGACGCCGTCCAGTAACCGAACACTCGCCGGATCCTCTTTCTCTCCTCTTTGCTACCGTTGACAGGCTTCGTACAGTTCGATTTATCGAGAAACCGGAACCGAAAAGCCCGCCCAATGCCGATTATTCGGTTCGCGTTCGAACCAAAGGGAGAATCACCCCTTTCCGCGGATCGATCCAAACCAATCGACCGATCCGTCTACCATTCGATGTTCTTTTCTTTCGGGGTGGATGAGGTTGCCGATGATGGATGAATAAGAGGATTTTCTTTGTAATTTTCTTTGGACTTTTTTTTTATAAGAGAATGACGTGGAATGGTAATAAGGAAGAGTTTTTCGATGGTTTGGAACGAGGGCTTGATTCGTGAGATTATGCATTCTGAATTCTAGTTTAAAGTCATATTCATCATTAAAACTATGAAATTTGTCGAAATGATGGAATTCACATTATTCTTCTTATGGTTATTAAAGTATGCTAATTTTGCAAATTAAAATTCCAACATGATTAGATTCAGATAAATTCTATACATTTACGTGTAATATATTTAAGTAAATTTAAAACATTAGTAATTCTGACGTTTTTGAAAATTTTGTACTTTTTCCCTTTGTAGAAAAATACCAGAGCAGCATAAGCAAACGTGTAACGATAATTCTTTGATGATAAATCTACAAACACTATTTTTTTTTACTTTTACTATTGCTAAAGTCCCCATTTACATACGCGAGATTTGCCATCATTCCTCTTCGTTTAGGCTTATGTGTATTATATACGTTATATACTTGTTAAAGCGTATAATCGTTCAATCGCGTTATTATCATTTTAGCATTGCAAGTATCGAGCATTTGTTTAATTTAAATCTCTATTAACGATCTTTGGGAAACATAGAAAATTATTCGATTATTACTCGTTCATTAAATACGATTGGAATCTCTCTTCCATTTCTATAAAATATTTTACAACTTTGTTATTATACGTATATCATAATTCCGTAGAACTTTCACTCTCAATCCTTATTTAGCTTTTACTCGATTTAGGATTAAAGTGGATCGCATTAGGGTTAAACGATCCCACAAATCGGTTGACGCGACGAAAAGTCGATTTTCGGAAGAGGAGGAAAAAGAAATTCAATTCGATTCGTGTAGCAAATGAAGCGAGCGATTAAAGAGCGTTTCGATTCGACGTCGGCGCTTTCGCGTTTTCACCGGTTTTTTTTTTGTCGGCAAAAGGGAGGCGCCGAGGTGCGCCCGCGCGCCTATTTCGTCGTAATAATGGATATTGAGAGCCTGCCGGGGCACAAGGGATCGATCGAGCCGCGGAAGTCGAAAAATTCGTCCCACTTCCTGACCGCCTCTCGGCGAAACGTCTCGCAACGGTGAACTACTCCCTGCCCTTGCCTCCTTTGCTCGGGTTCCTTGCTTTCTCTCGTGCTCCTTCTTCGCTCCTTTCCTTTATAAAATCTCCCGACATCGTTCCATCGTCTATTTTTTAGTCGCTTCCACTTTTTCCTACCACTTTACGACCATTTTAGAAACCATTAATGATATTTAGCAGGTAAGGAATGGAATAAAAGAAAGTACGTATAGTCCAAAATTAAATGATATGTCAAACTGTTGTAATATACCACTTATAATCTAACAATACCAGTTCAAGATTTAAGAAAAGAAAGGAACATCTTACAAATGTACAGTATAGTCTTACAACTAAAAGGAATTTATTCGCGTTACTGTATAAGTTTGATCTCAATCGAGAAGCTAACTAACCATAATTATAAGGCAAACTGTGCCTCTAACGCCAGTAAAAAAATCATCTTTGAAAAAGAAGAACTTATAGAACGAAGAACTTGTTCACCTTGTCGCGTAATTTTCATCTCGTTCAGAAAACACGGAAGATGTGAACAGATTGCTCGCTTCACTCCGTTCATTCTGCGAAAGGAAAAGTCGATTAATCGTCGCCCAGGACAATTGACTCGATTAAGAGACGCGGACTTAACATTTCGTATAAATTAACACAACCTCCCCTTTCCTTCCTCTCTCCTCCCGTTTTCCCTTTCTATCTTGGTAAAAGGGAAAACGGTGAAAACTCGATTTTCCTGGAAGAGAGGCAGGCGCGAAGACGTTGCGACAGCGAAATCGCGCGAGTAACGATCGACCCGGCCACCTTGCCAAGGGAATTTCGTCCTTGGTACACGGGCCGGGTTCTCCGGGACGCGGCCTTCATCAGCCGAGTGTGAAATCCAGTTTTCGTGGTCGTTAGCCGCGGTTCGTCGATCCATTGCGACGATGGAGCCGCGTCTAGCCAAATTTCCCGAGATTTTACGATGTTTACCGTGTCTTCGATAAAACTTTTTCCCCTTGCATAAAAATATCACAGGAGCATAGGCAAACGTGTAACGATAATTCTTTCATGATAAAACTACAAATATTAGTTTTTTAAACTAATTTTTTTTACTTTTACCGTTCCTGAAGTATCCATCTACATACGCGAGATTTACCACGATTCCTCTTCGTTCGAGCTTCTCTGTCAGAAGATGTTGAAGACAGAATACTTGTTTCTATTTAGCGTAACGGTAGTTACACACAGGTGATTTTATCTCTAACATGGCCAGTTCTCTTTAACATTTGACAATCGTAAAGGACGAAAAGAGGTTCTCTCTGTAAAGAAGAATGAAAACATCGCGACAAAACGTATCATCTATCGGATTACCCGTTCCGAACCGGAAACCTTTGCAGCTCGATCGTCAAAGGCAATAAGAACCGATCTCAATACCATTTCGAGCCAGTCAACAAAAATTCTATCTTGCATTACGAGAATCTAATTATCCTCGTACAGCAGATGGCGTTTCGTGTTTCGAGCGATCGAATCGCCTTTTGGAAATCTCGCGAACGAGATCTGCTTTTCTTCTTCTGGTGTCTGCCATCTGCCGACCGGCGTCCTATTTGCGAAACTGGTTAATGTCAATAGTTCGTCCTTGCTCGCATTCGGCTCGACCGAGTTTAATTTTAGTTAATCCTGAAATACATATACGTGTATTTGAAACACGTACGTGTATGCGTGTGCACGCATGAACGTTCGCAAGTGTGTGTACAGGAAGAACGAGAGGCGAGTATCGATCGAGCGACGACTGTTTTTCGACTCGTCGAAACACCCTGAATCCCGGGGCGGCTTGTGCCAAGCTAGCAACGAATTCGTGGCGACGCGCGGCCATTTCTCGCATCGCCATCGAAGCATCTGTCGCTTTAAGTACATCTGCTCGCATTTAAACGCGCCGTTTTCCGATAATCTTTGTGCGAAGCCGCGACCAAGGAAGCGACACGATCGTTTCAAGCACGTTTTACCCGAAGTGAAACAATTCTTTTCGCCTCTTAATCCTTCCGCATCCATAGACGCGGTTCGATGTCGTGCTCGCGACGTATGGATGAGATATCGCTGATCTTTTCAGAACCGAATTTCGTTTTAGTTTGAGAAATACATCGATTCTATTTTTTATTAATGCGAATTTTTATACAATTATAGCTCCGACAGGGAAAAATGCAGAAAATGCGTACGTGAGAATACTTATGTAAAACATATTATACATGACACATAAGTACGTCTTATGATATTTAGTGGATACGAAGCCTTTCATCCGGATTTTATTTGTTTAATTAATCAGTTAATTAATTAAATTAAAGTACGGTGTTGCGTATACGCAACATCAAGCATGAAAGAAAGGGTTAAGACGTGAGGTATTTCATTCATAAATTCGAGACAGAATTAGTTCGTAAGACATGTTGTCCGTGAGCGTGAAGAGGTTAATGTAATTATACAGGTTGTTAGGAATGAAGATATCATTCACCGTAGGAAATCAAAAACGACTAGTCAACGAAAAATTGATTCTTCGATCGGGAAGACCGTGTAATTAAGAAACATGACAGAGAAATGTTAGCTATAGGAAAGTTCAGCAACTAAGAGAAGCGGAAAAGTTTTTTTAGGTAAAAGAAGTAATAAAATAAATAAGAAGATTCTCCAGGCTCTCGACATAAAATATTTAATGATCTACGACCGAGGATCTAGCATAAAAAACGTCCGTTACAGCGCAAGTATCGTTCAGCCTGTCTGTGTTGCTCGAATAAATCTTAATTACCATTATTCAGTACGATATCTCGTTCTTCTCAACATTCTTCTTGGAACGAATCTTAATTACCGCTGTCAATAACGATATTTGTCTTCTTCTTCGGATAACAAGTTACACAATTACATACATTAAAACGATAATTCTATAGGTACGTGTATTATTGGATTCTCGCAAAAGTTCGTGGATTTGAACTTGATTTATCTCAATTTCCACTATTTCATACGAGAGAGAACATTCTTTTTCGCCATCCACTGATATCGGAGTAAAAACACCGATAAAAATAATTTCTTTTTTTTTCCTCTAGCCTTCGTAAGTTTCTATCATTAGAAATTGACAAAGACCAAAGCGTTTTTTCCAAGTCTACGAATTATTTTCGTTCTGAATCCACTAATCGGTGAAAGACACCGATTGAGAACCTCTGGTCCAGCAACCAACACAATAAGTTCCCTCGTAATGCTATTCAGGAATCCAATTTTAAAGGACGCAGTCATTGCGCGGCGTATGCGCTCTCGAAACGAATCGAATTTGTGTCGCTCCCCCCTCCCCCCGCCGCCACCCTCCGAAAACTCTTCTCGAAGTCGAACGGAAATGGTCTGGCGACGACGTTCGCGAATCGATAGGCCTGTGGCCGAAAAATGGCCAAAATGTGCTTTACGCACGCCGGATGTTCTGAACGTGACCTCCTTGACGTCATCGTGCCATGTCGTAGCAGGTTCGACGCGCTCGCTGAATCTATATCATCCACTAGATGTCACGTGGACCTGAGCAGTATGTACGCTACCAGCGAATTGTTGTGATTCGCGAATCGTCGACTCTGCAGCCACTGAGAAACGGTAGTCGACAAACCGAGACGATCGATCGTCGGGGGCTTCAGGTCTCCGCTTAACGCCGATGGCTCCGTGTCGATTTTCAGTGTCGAACGTACATTGGAAGTTGCAAGGGTTTGACGATAACGGGTAGTTGTACACGAAGGTGAAGAATTTTTCATCATTTATCTTGTGATTTTTTTCTTTTTTTCACGTAAATATGGTATGTACGTTGATTTTAGATATTTCGATCTTCAGGAATTTATTCGAGGACAGTATCGAAATACGACAGTGAGATTAGAATTTGTAAAATTGAATTCATTCTGAGACAGATAGATAATATCTTCGTTATATTTGATCTATAGTCCATGGCAAAAGTGTGACTCGATATTACGAGACAAGGGGTTGAAACGTTAAGGTTAAATGCGATCGAACAATCGTATGATTCGGGATTTCTAAGCCTCTCTCGAAGAAATCGATTCTCCTATTTTCTATTCATCGCTGTAACGGTCGAATAATTTGGCAAAAAAAAAAGATTCCTTTAAAATTCACCCCTGAAACCTCGAGATGTCTTCCTTCTCATTTAAAACCCATATTTCTCCCAATTGAAACGGACGAAAAATAAAAGGAAGAAAGAAAAGGGAACTTAAGGCAGGATAAAACGTACGACGGTGAAATTCCAGCGTCGAAAGGAACAAGGCTTGGAAGCGGACGGAATTTACAGTTTTGCGCGCATTTGTTCCCCGGCTACGGGAAGAAGACTGTGACTTTGCGGAGCCGCGAGAGCGAGCTAGACAGCCACGCAGAGAGAGAACAGAGAAAAAGAGGACCTTGAATCTACGCAGTCCTGCTAGCGGCAGGAACGTTTCTCGAGTCGATATATCGATCCCCGCCCCCACTCGCTGCTTCCTGCCACGGGAACAGGACTCGCTCTCTCCCCCATCCTCTCCCCGTCTCCTCCTCTTTCTCCCTCTCCCGCAGGATGAGTCACAGCCTCCCCGTAACACATCGGCAGCTACGATGCTCTACGAGAACACGCGCGCGCACGCACAATCGCACGTACGAGCAACGGAGAAACACAGAGAAAACCATTCTTTTACTCTGTTTTTCTCCACGTCCTTCTCCTACTCCCTCTCTTTTTTCATCTTTTCTCCTCCCCCTTTCCTAGTTTACCCCTACCCCTTCTTCTTTTTCTTTTCCACGCTCCGATGAACTTTTTCTTCCTTGTTGAAAACCTCGACTCCTTCTTCTTCTTCTTCTTCTTCCTCTCTATTTCTTTTTGTCGTTTCATGATATACATGATTACTGTATATGATTATATATTTCATACTATATATGATTATGTTTGAAAAATTGCGCTCACATTATTCCATCGAACATAAAGTTATACGGTTTCGTGTATAATACACGGGAATTGTGCGAACGTGAACTGTATAATACTTTGCTTTCTCCAGTTTCCGCCCTTCGTGAGAATTCTTTGCCTCCTTCCATTTCTTTTCGCAGTTCCCTACTGTGTATCGATTAGGTGGAAAATTTCCAGCGAATATGAAGTTATGTATATATATATATATCCGTGAACTTGTTACGGAGGCGAAAAATTGATTTTGGTTTTCCTAATTTCCAACGTTTATGTGAAGCTCTCCGCCTCGTTTCGCGGTGGCCGTGTTCCCGTTCCTCCCAGTGCTCGTTCGCCGCCCTCTGGCTGCCCTCGGTGCGTCACTTTCACCGTTTCCCTTTTGTTTCACCGCTCGATTTCGCCGGCGACACTTATCGGAAAAGCTCGGCCTCCGCCGTTTCCGGTTCGCACAAAGTCATTCCCTTTTCCGCTGAATCTACGAAGACGGAAGTTTCGCTCGTTGCTCGATCATTTACGCAGTTCACACTTGGAAAATAATATTACAAAGCAAAGTCGATGCTTCTCGTGGCTCACTCATTTACGAAACACAACAATTTCCTTAAGTCACAAAACTTTCGTGTCGTTCAAACGTTTTGACCAATTTGAAATACCATCGAAAAATAATCCTGATAATAGATTATTAGAAAAACAAAGTCGTCAATTCCCATAAGTCCTAAATTACAAAGTTGCCAAATAATCAAAACAGTTTGCCAATTGAACTCAAAGAATTTTCCCGAAACGATCGTCGAGCGTAGACCAAATTCCCAAAGTAGAATTCCGCGTTGGCCTGGCAAATTCGTACAACCTACAATCTGCACGAATTCACGTGCTCATGATCAATCTTCAGATTCCATGGATACTTTCAACCCCCGCGTTCGCGATGCTTCCATAGGAAGTCGGCAATTTCGTTGCGAATTATACGCGTGTACAGCAGTTCTAGCCAACATTGGTGGACTTGGCGAAGAATGTCGAAGTCGAAGAGACTTGGACTTCGTTAATAGGAATAACCACGAGAATTTTCCTGATCGTGGTCATGGGTTTGCTCTCGATGATCGAACGAGTGAGGCTAACAGAGTGTGCGAAGTCGAGAACCTTGTCGCGAACAGGACACGCAGGCGATACGCGTGCACGTGCAACCGTTCACGTGCACTTAATGACAAGGTGGGACACCCCAATGTCCAATTATAGCTAAAAAATGCAAAATACCTTGCTCACGTTGCCCGTCCTGTTGTCCTGTCACGATTCGTTGATAGATTCCATGGGCTGATCAAAAACGACGAAGCCTTTTGCTTCTTTCTCGAAGCTATTGACAGATAAATATGCAACTTCGTCCATCTTTGATCTCAATTTTTATTATCTTGTTGCTTCGGAAGATTTGTAATGAAATCGTTGATTATTTCTTTATTAATTCTCGTCTAGGCTGCTCCCATAAATGGAAGTTGATTTTTCTGTTCTGAATTCTTGGATCTTTATTTGTCCTTTAGATTCTTCATAATTGAAGTTAGGCTTTCTTTTTATTAGAGTTCTTTAAATTTTCTCAACATTTCTAATCTTTTAGCAATACTTGAAAGAAATGAACAACGCGAATTAGATCTCCTATTCTTACACTCGGATATTATCGTCTCTCCCAAATGTCTGTATAATTCTTCAACGTACAAAGCGCTTCAACGCGAAGAATCCGTAGAAACAGCGATGGAAAAGTTTTCGATTAAAAAGTTGATAATTTGTATAAATACAGTAAAATTTCATTTATCGTCGAACATATAACTGCAATTCATATAACATACATATACGTATGAAAGATATAATAGAAACACTTTGCCCACGATTTATAATTATTCGTTCACAAGAATTCGTTTAAACTAAATAAATATCCTTTCCAATAAATGATGCTACATTGAACGAGATAATGATTAAAAAGACGACGTTCTAATTACATGTTTAATATTTCGTACAATCTACCTACATTGACCGAAAAGCAAAGAAAAGGCAAATTACATTTTGCGTGTACAAACTTAGAATGAAAATACGAACTTAGCCAAAGACAAGTTTGAAAACGTCACCTCGTAGGGCCAAACTGCGGCCACGGTTTACCCGTGGATTACGAGCATTGCGCGAAGCCCCGTGAAGGAAATAATCCGGCTAGATTCGCCATATCGATTTTGAGCTGTGCACGACTCTAATGCGTCAGGCACGCGTCTCTCTCTCTGGCTGGCTTTCAGCGTGCGTGCACGCACACTGTGGACGCGCGCGTATTTCAAACGCCGCTGTGACTCATGCGTCGCCACACACGTGTATGCACTTACACACACACACACACACACACACACACGAGAGGGTTGGAGCTCTCTCGCTCGCGCGCCATCGTTTGTGCGTGTGTATCGCGCGTACGAATCGTGCGACCTTGCGCACGCATTATATGCGTGCTTACACGCTCCCACGGTGGCGAGACTCCGCCGCGACGCCACATATTCCGCGCAACTTTTCGACGTGCTCGTTTCGATCGTGATCAAAGCGTAGCTGCTTTTCGTGCTTTCGATCGTCTTGTGAATTTTACTCCTTTGCAGTTTTCTTTCCTCCAGGCATTTATTAACGATCTAGGGAATTTTTCATTTCGAAATTTGGAAATTTTTTCGAAGGAAATGTTTGGAATTTTGCTTTCTGTGTGGCTTTTTGGAGAGTCGAAGTTATTTTGGCTTTGACGCGGGTTTCTAGTTTTTAGCTTCTCGTAGAATCTAATGTCTTTTATGTTTAACATTCGAAGCGTACATTTTTGGAGCGGACGTTTAAAATTTTTCCTTCTTCTTATGATCTTTTGGCGATCGACGTTCTCTTTCATGCAGAATTTCTAGTTATTTGTCTCGGTGTAGCTTTAAAGAAGCTATTAACGTTATTATCGTTGCAAGCTTTGTAGGCTTGTAGATTTTAATTTTCTTTCGTTTAACGTAAACATTATTCCAAAGAATATAAGAATAGACAAGATTATACTCATAGAAATCGTAGAGACGAAACTCCTTTACTTAAATGGCATTGAAATACAGTCTTTCAATTTTCGTACTTGCACGTAAGCTAGTTCCAATTGAAAATGTAACTTGTTAGTACCTACCTGCTTCAGGCTCGTTTCAGAATCGTTTCTGGGAACAGAAGGTGCGAACGTTCTAGCGGGAACGACTGGAACACGGTACTATAACTCCAGCAATATTACTATGTAGAATTACTCCCTTTGAGTAAAACATAATTTAAGCGAAGAAAGAGGAATTTATATTATTCAGTATAAATTAAAATTACGTCTATTTCTTTTCTTTTTAATTAATGTTTTAAATCAAAATGCCTGCAATGAGAGGCACGTTAAATTTGAAAGTAAACAACTTTGTGAGAAATGGATTGCTGCGTTACGAATTTATAACGACCATAAATGAAACAGTTTATACAGGGTGTGATTTAGATGAAAGGCGAACAGATCGGTGATAACCGCGCGATCCTGTAAGATGTCTATCAAAGACGTAACGAACGGAAAACGTGACCAACGATCTACGTATTCTGTCCGAGGAATGAATAGATAACCTAGCCAGACAATCGAGCCGTGTTGTTTTTTTACTAAACTTTCTGTAATTTTTTTTCTTCTTTGATTTTTCAAGCGATGGTGGTAAATTTATCCCCTCGTTTTCCAGCCTATGTTTCTATGTTTACGTCAGATTGAAACATTAAAATGCGAATATATCCCTATCCCATCGTGCAATAAACATCCGACGTAGATTAAAATAAACCTGAATACGAGAAAACGTGTTTAATTACCGAATAGTTCTAGTAGCTCTGGTAAATTTATCAGCCTATTTCTCGCGGAGTTCTCTGTATTCTACGATTTCAGTCACTCTACAATTGCAACATTCTTTACCTATTTAATTCTGCAACAATTTCGATACAAATATCGTAAGAAATTTAAATATTCTTTACGTTCTTTCTGTCTGTCCATAAAGATAGCTGTTATTTTAATAAACTTACATATAGTGGTTAGAAAAAATATTGTCACACCATTGTATTATATACAGGTATATTATACTTCGTGTTATTTAATGTTATAAAAATTTGATACTATGAAAATGAAATGTAAAAATTGGTAGACGAACGCTTTATCAGAAAATAAGGCTGTATATCAATAGTTTCGTAGCCATTGTAAATTTATCGAAATATGTAGGTAAATATTAATTTTCCAATCGAAATCACAACGTGGCAGAATCGATCGAAAAATGATCGCGATGTATATCGAAGATTATCTCGCCACTTTCCGATTACTCCTCGATTTCTCTTCTTGTACGCGAAGTTTGCAAACGGTTTAACGGTGCCGGGTATTTGTTGTTCCTCGAATTTTTGCCGGCGACGCGCGCGCCGCGTGTCTAATTTCGCGTTTGCATTCACCTTTTCGCTCGGTTTTGCGTTTGCGTCGAAGATACTACATCCGGCAGCCAGTCGGATCGATACAAGCGTGCGAGAAAGAGAACCCGAACACGGGAAGGAGAGGTACTGTACGAAGAGAGACACAACCGTGTCCTCTTTCTCTTTCTCGCCGTTTCGCACTCTCCAGGCCGTGGCACCGACCCTGAAGCCAAGGCAAGACCTTGAGTTCGCGCGTCAATCCCGTGAAAGGGAAACTCAAGACACCCCGTCCGACGAAATTCCTCGCGAATTCTCTCGATAAAAAAACCGTCGACCCTTCAAGCGGATACGGGAAAAAACGGACGTTACGTTCCTCGCTCGATTTCTCTGTTAACGGGGGATGATTTGTTCGGGCGAGTTCGCGTTCGTTATCTACGATTGAGAATTTCCGATTCTTCACCGCGTTTCGCAACTGGATCTATGCAGTGGCTTGTACAATTTGAATTTTCATCGCTGATAACGTAATTCGGATTTATTTACCTATTTATTTAGATTCCAATTAAAATATCGTATCGTAAGATAGAACGGTACACCTTTTGAACATTGAATTACGATTTTTCGTAATCTTTCTTTTTTTTAACTACGTACGCCGCCTCGTAAAATCGTACGATAAGAATCCACCGATTCTCCCCTCGTAACATCCCCATCTATCCGTCGCAAAAATCAAACGATCCAGCTGAACAATTCCCACGAACAAACAACAATTACGTATTCATTGCTTGTTTCCTTGGAGATAAGAGAAAAGATATTTGTTGCTTTCACGTCGATATGGTATCGTAATCGGCGCTGTGATCCGCAAACCTAACCCGAACCGTAACTTCGAGGTGGGCCATCGCTGCATGGAACGTCGAAAGGGTGTGGTTATTATTTTTTTCGATTCGCGGACTGCACGTGCTGGCCCTCTATTGCTTCCTCTGTCGCCTCTGTACGAACTTTTACGATATTCCCTGCCGACGTTCGGCCACTTCTCCATTCTTTTTTGCCCGTGGATGCGCCACGCTACCGGACTCTGTCCTACGTACGCTGGATGAAGCAGGTAAAAAGGCCCTTACAGCTGTCTGACAGCTGCCGCCTCTGTCCTATATACATACGTGATGAACCACTTTCCTCCACATGTATATATTTACCCTCGTGTACACGCATGTACGTTTATACGTACACACGTAGAGAAGTACACGTATCAGACAAATCGAACGAATGTTAGCCGGAGTCGGAACGCACTTTGTGTTTTGGTGCACGTGCAGCATGCTCGCGCGTACAACGCGTAACGAATGCGCCGCAGGATCGATCGTACAGCATAACGGAATTAGTGGCGCATCATTTCATCCCTTTTCTACGATTCTACGCATCCTCCCTTTCCCCAACTTGCACACGCTCAGCGAATCTCGTTACATCGCCCCGCGCCAGACGCTGGTACACTCCGTTGATTTTCGCTCGATTCGTCGTCGATTCGATCGCTGTTCCTTGCCGATGCCATGCTCTCTGTCCTGTCCGTCTTTACGGATCCTCGCGGAGAGAAACGCGCACGCATAAATATTCGATTGTCCGTCGAAACGGGGCTGGAACTGGTTTCTGTTGCCGAGACGAGTACGAGATTCGAGGCTTCTGCTAGTTGAAAGTCGAAACGTAAAGAGAACCAGAAATTCGTTTTCGAATGGATTGCGAGACAAGTCTGGTGGAGGTTGTGAGAGAAGTTGCGCGTTTGATTGTTCGAAAATTTTGGCGAGATTGCTTCGCAGAATTGTGGGTGAATTTTATCCGAAGAATTATTATTTATTCCATAGAAAACCATGTTACCTTTCAAGTTTACAGTTACTCTTCGCCACACTTTTTTTTTATCCTACCACACCTCCTTAAGCTTATTTGGAGATTTATTTAAAAACGAGGAACCAATCAGTCTTCCGAAATTCTTTCAGAAATATAGAAGAAAATATAGAAGAACTCGCTTATTCTCCATTCTAATTCCAAACTTCGCCCAAAAATTAATCCAGAAGGATTGCTCTAATTTTTGCATCAAAACCGCGCAGGTATTAAACTCGAAAGAAAGACAGCTTATATTTTCCAAACAACGTCCCTGTCCTATCCACTTGCTAAACAGCGAACACGTTAGAAAATAGAAAACGATATACTCGACCAGCAATTAAAACGAATTATCGATTACAAGTTTCTAAATGGCAATATCAAATCGTAAGACAAATGTACGAATGAAAGACGAGTTTAGAAGTCGGCTGGTCTGCAAGACAGTCTTCTGTCGTGGCCAGGAGCATCCTTTCCGGGGCAGCTGCTCCTTTGTCACGGGCGAAGGAACATTGGCGTGGCGGCCGGCAAGAAGCAGAGGAAAAGTCGAAAGGAACGGGTCGGATAATGGCGCGAGACCGAGTGAGACAACGGCACGGGAATTATGTCGACAATGCTGCTGATTGCTGGTTCATTATGACGTCATAAAAGCGAATCTAGTTGGTGCGGTATGTACCTAGCGCCGACGATGAAGGATAATCGGCGCAGAGGCGCGCAGGCCTTCTGCGCTCCGATCGACCAAGTTCACCGTAAACGCGAATTGTGAATTCGCCGCTCAAGTCTTTTTAGTATTAGGTTGTCCGAAAAGTATCTTTCTTTTGCAAACGTGTTTTTTACAACAGTGCACCTTCATACAAACGTGAAACCAAGTCTGTGAAATGTCGCGGTGTTAATCTCAACAGAGCAAAAAAGGATCGTGCGTAATTCGACAAAATAATATAAAACAAAAAACGTTGTGCGTCTATTATTTCCTCATAAAACGAAAGAAACTTTTCGGACAACCTAATAGAAACTCTAAAGGATCGATATAATACGATGGTTCGATGAGAATCTTTCTTGTACGATTTTCTTTCTCTCCTTTCTTTTTTTACATTAACAGGATAATGTCTCGAAATAACTTCTGCAAACATCGCTGAATTATTATATCCTTCTCTGTCATTTATCGACATTTGTTGAAACGTATGATCTCGTTATAAGAGGGTATCACATTTAAATTATCTTTCTTCGAATTCGAATATATTATAATTTGTACGAATGTACAACTGTTCGATTCGTCTTAGTCAGAAATTTGTATAATCAAGAAATTAAAATTGCCGATCATCGTCTTGTTATAATCTCGATTTTGTTTCATTCACACACAACCTATAGTCATTTATCGTACTGATGCCATTCCTGTTTCTTCTATCGTACCCTCTGCTGTGACTCTTCGTCCACCTGTCACGCAAGTCCATGTCTCTTTACTCTTGTGATCTCATTCGTCACACACCCCCTTGTGTTTGTAGAATATCGCGCGACTTACGTCGCCAAAGGCTTTCAGCTCATAAATAATGAGGTAAGATTCCCTTCTTTCGTATGTATAGGTCAGCGATTGTTAGTGGGGTTTTAAACTGGGATATCGAAGGAGATTGAGAAACGTTCGTTAAGTAACTTCGAACGAAGATTTATAGTTTGGGCTGAAATTATAGTAGGGTGGAATGATTAGAAATCGAAAAGAAACATTCCCTAGGAAGGAAAGAATCCCTTGTTGTTGTTGAATCTTCACGTCTCAATCTCTCTCTCATTTCGATAGATCAGTAGACTTCTAATGTTTTGAAAGTATCTTTAGCATGAAATTGAAAAAAGAAATTAGGCGCATCGACGACAATTCTGTCATATTTTCCTGAAATTAAACAAATATTTCCATAATAGAGAAACACGATTGTGTGCGAGCAGGTGTCGGAAATGATCTTTAGAACGGATTAAAGAGAACGAAATTCGGTTTCCCTGTGGAAACACAAATTCCACTGGAAAATAGTTGAGCGATCTATAAGTACAGGAAGTTCATCGAGAACGATGAGAAAAAGTTCGTGAACGATTCGCTTTTAAAACGCAGCTTTCGTTCGAAACAAGCTTAACGAGCCATAGATAGAGAAAGTTCATCAAAAACGATAGAAATGATGTGTTAAAGCGGATGATAATTAGTCGATGTATAGGAAAACGAGCCACGTTCGCTGCACCGGCTACACGGTGTCTCTAATCATCGAGCTGTCAGCCCAATTGGGTCAATTAAGAGCGTCGATTCGAAAGCCCTTCCATTTTCGCGCGAGCAATTTCGAGTCGAGTGCGTCAGCCAGTGCTCGGTGCCATGGTGTCCCATGGCGCAAATAAATCACACGTAAGTGTACTTGCACGTTGCCGCGCACCCGGCCTTCTGCGCTATCGGCCAACGTGGATATTAATTATTCGTTTGTTCATAGAGTTGTTTATACAGCCAGCTATTGAGATCTGTTTTTCAATAGATAGCAGATTAACGATGCTGTGAAATTAGCGATATCTCTTCCCCACGAAGAAGCTGTGGAAATAAAAAAGTACAGAGGTAAAATTATTTGCCTCACAATGGGAATTTGCAACGTTGAATTTTTGAAACTGGCACGTGAAAATGAATTTTTCATTCGCCTTGTTTTCCATATTTTTCGTACAATTCCGGTTGATTCGTATCTGCAATATATGTAGAAGCCAGTGATGTTTTACGTGAAGATACTACGCTGAACAAAATTGAACGGTAATATTCGTTTGTGCGCATTTCGCTTCAATTCGGCCACGTTCACATAAAGTTCCATCTATACAATAGCGAATTTATTGCATTGTATCTCCCTATTAGTCACAGTCTCCCAAGCGATAGCAGCTACAGTGTGGAGGTATATGGCAGTGAGTTCATCGGTTGGGGTCACCGGTGACTCAGACACAGGAAAATCGTTAGGCGACGTGTGTTTACAGAAAAATCGTTGCCACTTATTTGCTGGACTGTCGGTGAGAATTATTACAGGAAAAAGCTCTCGCGCCACGTGTTCACCGATCGTTTCATTTACGTTTGATTAAAAATTATACTTGAAAAATAAATTTCATCGTTGCTAAACATACATTTACCATCCTTAGGATTTCTTTTTACTTGCTATTCTTAGATGTTACTTCCAGTTTCATAAGACACTCGTTAATGAAACATAAATTGTTATCAAAACTGCGAAGAAAAATGCATCACACGTAGATCTTACTCGAAAATTTATAATTTACTACATTGTAATAAGAAGATTTTTACTCTTCGTCTGAGAGTGTAATGCGCAACCTTGTGTCATCGTACAAAAACGAACAGTCCTCGAGACATTGTGATAGCAATAGGTACATTTCTTTTTTATAATATTCGCGTAACTATCAATTCCAAACGCTCGACCATCTTAAGATCCAACCACCAATCGCATCTATCGAATTACCCCATATGCCTAACATTTGACCTGAGTCTATCAATTTGGCCGGTGAATTTGACAGCGAAATCCCTGTCTGATATCTGGAAGCTAGTCGAATGGGGCCCGGGCAACGACCTAATTCCATCTTGGTCCTTGTATGATCGGCAAAATGGCTTGTTCCATTTCGTTCAAGTCCACCGTGTACAACCCCAATGGTACAGTAAGCCGCTGCTAATTCCAATTACGAATGGTCATTAGTTTCATCCCGAAGGAAAATCGGGTCAGAAATTGTACACCGTTTTCCTCTACCCTCCATCCTCTTCTCCTATGTCGCGTCGTGGTTAGTTGGCCACATTCGTAGACCCAATCGATCGTTGCCTTGATTTATGTTGCACGCTAATTACGCTCATTTACATGAGGATAGATCAAGCTCGCTCCAATTAGATTCGCCGTGGCGATTGACACGCGCGTGCCATCCGATCGACCGTGATAATCCGCGGGTTCCCACTCTACAATGTTAATGTTATGCTTGCGACATTTGATCGACGTACTTACATGTAAGACGTATCGTACGTTCACGTTTTGAAAGTGTCAGTTGGAAATTTTGGAAAATCATTGCTTTCAAATTTGTATTCGTAAGTGTCAATTTTAGAGGAAAGATAATTATATGGAAATTGGGAAACATTTCATTTCAAGTTTATATTGGTGAAAGGTAGCTTCGAAGAAAAATTATTGCATGGAAATTATAGAAAATTTGATTTCAAAATTGCATTTATAAAATAATCTGTGTTACGTTTGAGGGACTTGGAAACAAATGAAGCAAATTACAGAATCTTATATTTCCGTTCGGATTGATTCGAATCAAACTGTAATAAAGAAATCTGTTTGCCTTTAAATATTATTATTAAACTCGTAGAAATTCATAACCAAATCTTACGAATAAATACGGCTGTTAGATATTGTTTTCCGCTCTTTCTTCTGGAAATATCCACTTGTACCATTCCTTCACAAAGGCTATTATAATTAGAGGATTCGTAATTACAGCGAAAATTTGTTCTTTTCTAAAGCTGTTCAATATTTAAGAATTTATGAACGCGATACGTGTACAATCCTTCTCGATTTGAAAAAATGAAAAACTTGTAAAAAGCAGAGAATATGTCGACTAGTCTGCGACAATTCAATTAACCAAAATTCGCTAACGAATCAATCCAATCCCCGTTCCAATTTATATTCACTTTTCGAGGCAATTTCGAAAAAACAGCTGAAAGTTCGGCTAATCCCACCCCATCTCTCGCAACGAGAGATCAATACCTTGCTCCAGGTTTCATTAAACGAGCTCGCAATTCGATTTCGCGGTAAACATTAATCACCAGCTCGGCTGGAAGAAGTTCAGCAAACAGCGAATCGTAGACAGAAAGAGAGAATCGCGAGAACGAGAGAAGAGGAAGATCATTGGGGGTAGAGGGTTGATCGATTCTTTTCGAACGCGTCTTTCGTCGATAGCGAGGCCTTCGAATTTTCCCGATGCAGGCCTAGAAACTAGATCCTCGCAGCTGTCGCGGCGAAACCGGAAGCTGGTCGGCCATGGTGTTTGTACAGTTACTATGGTTACCATGGGAGACATTTTTCTCCGGAGAATGCACGGAGTTATAGTTCGCATTTGAGTCCTCTTCTCACCACGGGGATTTTTCCCATGTCTAATGTGTCACATTGTAGAGAATTCTAGGGTGCCGGTTTTAGATTTCTGGAAATCCAAATGGCCCGGGCCACCCCTCCTCTGTGCCACTTCCAACCCTTTTCTCTTTGACCTTAAATGGTAACAGTTACGATTCATTCAGTTATTAAGTATTTCATTTTCTATTAATCCGTAAATTTCTATTAATTGTTAAATCTGTTCCTTAACATAACAGAAGCACAGTATATTGATTCTGTTTATATCTATCAAAATATATGTAGAAATTCACTTCAGCGAGATTAAAATCATTTGAAGAGGTGATTCTAATCTGATTGTAGTTTTTCGACGTTTTTAATCCTCGTACAAAGATCAGAAAAAGTCATCGAAACCTTATGAAATATAGTAGTTAAAAGATCTGAATTTTTCTTTCTTTTATAATACATTTGTAAACGCCACTGCACGCGTGCCTCAATACTTTTTTAATATTTCTCGTAATAGTTTCCTTCTTTCTTTACCTGGTATTTATATTGAACAAGCTTTTAATCGTCGTTAGCTATCTTCTTAAAAAATTCTTCTTAAACGATATTGAACAATGCGAACAGTTACCGTAGGAATCGCGGAATAAAGTTGGGCAACGTAAAAAAACTATCGTGTAATATCGAAGGATAAGACGAATATTTCATGCTACGTCACATACTGACTCTTGGATAATAATCGCAACGCTGTATGGCGTCATTTACAACGAGATTAATCGAGACACTGCTTCGGTTTAGGGTATTGGCAGACCCATGGTCACACGGACAAGAATTATGGAGAATAATAAATTTCATAGGAGCTGCAATTGGTGTTTTGGAGGGTTCTACGAAGGGAGTTCGAGATTATTAAAATATTTAGACCCAATTTGAAACCGAGGGTTGCGTATCGGAATATATCTTCTCGCAACTATCTATCGGATTTCTGATGTAGTTTTAGAGCTACGGAGAATACTAAATTCCATAGGAGAGATTGTTAGAAGGGTTGGTTGAAATATTTAGACATCGTTTTCAGAGTTCGCGGATCGTAGGAAGTATTCGGAACCTGCTCAAGCTTCCAATATATTCTTGTCTATAGGAAATTCTGTATAGTTAAATCAAGCAAGAAACGGAAGAATTAGTGTACCTGCGTATCGTACAATTTCTACCACGAACGCTGCGTGTGTCCCACGGAGAAACGTAAAGATTTTACGAGTAAATTTTACATCTTTTATCAGAACTATCTTTCACGAGGAACTGGAATGCTGTATAAAAGGAAGTTGAACATCCAAAGAAGGAAAAGAAGATGAAAAGACCTTCGAAAGGATTAATTAAGCTCCCATAGGCAAACACATTTTTGTAGATTCTTTCACGAGATTGAGTCGTTCTAGTCTTTAAGAAAAATCTAGCAAAGTCCTGGCGTATTTGTCAACCTCTTTGAACTTTTCTTCGATAAATATGGAAATTCTTTTTGACGAGGAGTTTGACAGTGAAATTTGGATCATTAATAGCCTGCAAATTTTTGTGTGTTTCTGCGATACCGTGTGAAATACTATGTGCTGTGTAAATACTGATTAAGACAGAAGGACTGACTAAGAGCGAAGGAAAGAATTTTAAACGAATAGCAACGTAATTCTAAATAATATCTAATTATCCAATAACATCTTTGTTACAAATAAAATTCTTCAGCAAATTCTCCGGGCCAATTAAACCCGAGCAAACGGAGATCAGCGCAAAAAGGGCGAAACGTTTAGGAAACAGGGGTGGGCCATCGGCCCATCTATTCGTCCGCCATCTTTCCTAGAAATGACTGGCACATCTGGTTCCCTCGTTAATCCGCCGCTAATCCTCGATGATTTATCAGCGATCGCCAGCGCGATATTAATTCGCGTGATTCCAGATCAAACCTACTGTAGTTCCAGCGCTGAAATCGATTCGTTCACCGTTTCCGATACACGCGCTCGGCGATGATCGTAACGATACGTGGCGCATATAGTCGGTCGACAACTGTTCACAGCCACGGACAGATGTTCTCCGTTGCCTCACCAACATGGAGGCTGCACGATTTCTGAAACGAGCAGCACGTGTGGAGGAAATCCATTTCCTTTTACGGTGGAAAACGGCACGCGGGAACCGTCAAGGAAGCGCAGATGCGGCCGGATGTTTATTTCGATCGTTAGAATTTCTGGATGCAGCCGAAAGTAAACTGTTCTTGTTCTAATTTCATGCCGCAGTTAGGGCTTTTCTATGCATCGATGGCTCCTTAAGCTTCTTGGCGTCTTATCTCGCTTTTTTGTATTTTTTCTTTAGCGAGCTGAGATAATTATCTTAGCTTCTCTTGACTGATTTAATGGGTTGCAATCAAAGCTGCCGATATTATATAGGGCGTTAAGATGTAAAGGTCGTAAGGTTAACGCGTTGCTGGCACTCACCGATCGCTGGATTGATGTCTACGCATTTATGGGAAATTCCAGGATCAAACGATTTACAGAACACGTATGTATAATGTATAGAGAGATATATGAAATAAGCAAAGTAAAGTTGACTAGCTAAAATAAGTTTCTATTTAGATATTGTCTTTGAATGCATCTTGTATAGATGTAGAAATAAAGATTCGAAAGCGAAATACAGCTTAAACAATCGATTTAGCTATTCGATTGGACAGATGTTTACATAAGTAGAAATTACAATCAAACGTTTTGGATCAAAATGTACAAGAAATTTTGAAAGTAACTCGAACATGTTTCGTAGTAACATATTAGAAAGTTTCACAACAGTTTTACATATTGTATCTCCTTTCAAAGTAAATAAAGTTAAGTAACTTTGTAGAAATACGAAGGTACACAAAATATTAATACATTAACAAGTGTACTAAAAGATATATACGATATTATACAAGTTTATAACGTAGATACATCAAACACTGAAAAGTTATTAATAACACGTGCTCTAAGACTTTTCAGTCGATGCGTATTCGCACGAAGCAACGAATCTGAAAATACGTATCGATTAAAAGAAACCCAACAGCAGAACGCACAGTGGTAAAATTTACCTTTCTCTTTCTTACAAAAGACGATTTGCTAATGTGAGAAAATTGCAGAGCAGGAATTTAATCGCTGAAATTCTCTCGGCCCGAGCTAATCTGGTCTTCGATTCAAAAATTACGCAATGAAATACCTCGAAGAACGGCACACCGATTCAGCGAGGGAAGCAGAGAGAAATGACGGCAGGATGCAACTAATCCGTTTAACATGACAAAGAGGACGAGCACGATGCGCGTCATCGATTCTGGGGCAAAATGCTCGCGCGGGAACAACAAAAGACCAGGTATATCTCGGATAATCGTTCTACGACATGGAGGGAGGGGCTAACGAGAGCGAGAAAGAGATACAGAGAGAGATAGAGAGAGAGAGAGAGTACCAGGTCAGAAATATAATAATTGTAGACAGCTGCTCTCACACTGGGAGAGGATCGCTTGCTCCTGACACCCGTGCTAAATTGAACGCAGCGCCGTTCCGTACCGACTTGGATTATTTATTTTCTTCACCTGATTACTCCGCTAGTTCAACTTTCCTCGACAGATCGTCCATTCTCGTTGAACTCGCGGAAATTTTGTCGTTTCTCAGCACGGTTCGAGAAAGAGGATCGAATTAACGCGTTTGGATGATTTCGCGAACGAAGACACGCACAACGCATCCATTGCTGAAATCGAAAAACTGAGCAAAATGATGACATTGTAAATAGCATATCTGAAATTCAACTTGGAATTCATCATTGTTACTCATCTTCTTAAATTATCTCTAACGAACGTTATCTCGCGGAGATAAGCGGTTTGTTCCTTAAATATTGAACGCTAATCGCGTACTCGTGTAACGAAATTCGGAGAAACAAAGAAAGAACGAAGTTAGATCAGTTGGACGTGTGACAAGCTCAAATGATGCGATGAAACGATACTGAAGGATTAGCAAGATGAAAAATCAGAACCACCGTGACGTTTTCCCGCCGAGATTTTCCGCCGTGATAGCTTCCCATCTGTGGCGCGTGAAAAAACCGGCAGAGGGGGATAAAAAAGTAGAAGAAGGCGAAAAGGCATGAGAGATTGTTGGAGGGGTGAGAAAGAGAGGAGGAAAAAAGGATGAAACGATGGCGAGAATGAAGCGTTTCGGTGGCTGAAGCGTGTAGACCGTTACGGGCACGGGCATCGCAGACAATGCCGGATATTTTTATAGCGATTCGCGACGCCAGCTACATCAACACGACCGGTTTTCCACTCCGCGTTTGAACATCTGCCGCCTCTGTACGCGTCTGTGTGCGTTCCGCGCATGCGTGCGTGCCTGCGTGAATGCACGCAACGCCGCGTCGCGGCCGTGGCGTCACGCGCGTTTCACGATCCTCCTCGTGTGCAACAGCCATCGCCGCCGAATTACGAGAAATCGGGGAAAAGCTATTGTCGATCCGGAAATGGCCCGATTCCACGATACAGATTCTGTCGACGATAAAGGTTATCTTTATCTGTTTTTTACTTCTGAAAAGGTTATGATTGCCGAGAATGATGTTGACAGAGGCGAAGGGTCTAATTTGGAAGGCTAGTAAAAATTGTAGGGTAAAAGTAAATTTGTTCGTTCGCGATGGATTGATTTTGATACTGAAACAAGCAACCCTTGTTGCGTATCTGAGTGTAATATATACTACCAAAAGTATTTGCACATACTTTTATTTTCCTAACGAAGCATCTCTTTTTATCGGGTTCCATATATTTCTGTTTCACGATATAACGTTCGTGTAGTCATACGGAGGTACTGATAACGATACGAGAAATATACTTGGATGTAATTAATTGACGTGTAAATGCTACTAATAAATACAACGGTATAGTAGATAAATAGAATACGGTGTACTTTTCTCAGTCAGTGTATAAGTAATTCTAATTATAAAGTGGTTTTACAGCGGTGGGAGATTGCGTTTGGAAAACAGTAAAAATTGTAGAATAAACTGGTAGATAGTCAGTATCGGAGATAAGATACAGAGGTAGAAAAGCGTAACTTTTTTAGTTTCATCTTGAACCGAGATGAAGGAAAGAAAAGTTGCGTTTTATTCCAGAAGTAGTTAAACTTTCCTAGCTACAAAGTTTTGGTTGAAGTAAGGTAAAGCAGGGTGATTTTGGAAGTTCGGGAAACGATCGAAACTGTAGATTAAATTTTCTTCCTTGCGGAACTTCGCTTTCGCAGGAACTGTCGAATAAGGGAAGCTTTCACGAAGGCTCTTTTATTGCTCTCGTACGGTTACGTAACTCAAATTCATTTTATATCGTCGATCTTATATAACCTGATAAACAATTGAAAAAGTATTTCCCTTTCGAGTAAAAGTAGCAATATTTCAAAGGAAACAAATTTGTAAAGAGCCTCATGAACACAACGAATTTTAATATATAACAAGAAAAAAAGCATTTAAATTTGTTTAATTCTTCATTCAAATTATAAAAAGGCACTTTGATCGATTCTGTTGGTTCAAAATGGTACTCGAAGCGCGTCATAATAACTAAACAATATATCTGATGAGAATCACTCCAAACCAGCGGAAAACCGAGGAAACAACAAGCTCGTAATTTGCTAATAAAACAGGATTATTTGATTAATATCTCCGGTGTATTTTATGAAAATACACTAAAGAGGTACTAAAAAAATGAACTAGTGGATTATATTGGCGACCATAGCCAGGGTCAGGGACGTTCCACGACGAATCGTTCGGTATCAGCGTGCCGTTTTTCGCGACAGACGCAAACGCGCGCGGTTCGGCTCGTACGAGGCTGAAACGAAACAGCCAATCAATCAATTCTCTGCCGGTACAATTCACCCAATGAGATCTGAGTGAATTGCATTAACCTACAGACATACATTACGCGCGTCTGTGCGCGAGCACGGTGCGCCCGAAGGATTGACGATGATGATTATGATGATGATGACGCCGTAACGCTGGTCAACCATAGGTTCCACTGTCTCACGTTCATTTTTGCATTTTCCGTACGACTAGCCGCGTCATTCGTTTCTGATAAATTTCACAATTTCACGTTTCTTTTCCTCCATTTCCTTTATTTCTATTGGAAAATTCTCAATATTCTTCGCTATTTGAAGAATATTAATATTACATTATTAATACTATTTGCGTTATATAGTTTCAGAAATTTAAAGATATTTTAGCGGTGATTTGTAAAATTAAGCGTATTGGAAATTCGAAGATTTACATTTGAGAGCATGAAAGTTCGAATCTAAAAGTTTAGGAATTTGAAGATCGAAATGGCAGAGTTTGCGAATGTGAAGCGTCGAAATTTACATTATAATATTTCGAGCTCTGAATCAAAACGCTTGGTAAATGTAAACATAGATGTAACAATTTGGAAATTTACATTCGAAAGTGTGGTAATTTGAATTTAAAGATTGAGAAATTCATACTGAAAATAAGGAACTTTGATGTTTCAAAAGCGAAAGTCGAAGTCTGCGATCCTACCAAATCTTTGCGCAATCGTTTCGTTCCACACCGAAGGATAGGACGGTGACCGTTTTGTACGGTTGTTTCTTGGATTTAACTAGCCCTCGAGGATCCCTTCTCTCTAGGATGCAACGATTATAATTTCAAATAGTTCCCTTGGTCGTTCGCGATTTCCCGCTTCCAAGCGTTAAAATGTGACTCACGAGATCTTGGAACTGATGAATTCAATGCACAATTAAAGTCTCGATGCGAAGGGGAACGTTAAGTGTCTAATAACTATATACCTGAATGTTTTATTCATGCACCTATCCTTCTATTACTCTTCTATCTTCAATTACTCTTACAAGAGAAAAAAGCAACACGATAAGTTTCTCCGATGAAATTTTCCAAACTCCCAAAGACAAAGGACGTACACAGAATGGCTCGCAGAAATATTTGGACGTTTACCACTGAAAACTTCAACGTATATGTCGCACGTGTTATATAAAAGATTTTCAAATTTGATTAGTATGGCAGTGAGAGGCGACCGGTTATCGTTATGTCGATTTTAAAACCAGTCTAAAAATAATCTGGATATTGAGGCTTATTACATAATACGATGGACAATTGACTACAAATACTTGCGTAATCTATCTGAATCTATGTACTTGCAACAAAATATCTTGTAGTTTCTACAGCGGCTACAGCGGTTACCTTTATCCATCGTATTTAGTGTTTAGAACATTTTTATACTAATTAAATAAATCTAAATTTAATAGATCGTGACAAACGATATTTCTAAGGTTACGAAGAGTGTGGAAAATTACGTGTCTAAGATCGAATAGAAATACAACTTTAGCAACCTATTGAATTTTTAATCTGTTCCCATGTAAAAAAAAAATGGTAAACGCGATCTATCGTACACCTGCTGTATAACCTTTGTACAAAATTCTCTATAAATATTCAAATGAAACTTGCAAAATGAATTCGAC
This sequence comes from Bombus vancouverensis nearcticus, assembly GCF_051014615.1. Lineage (NCBI taxonomy): Eukaryota > Metazoa > Arthropoda > Insecta > Hymenoptera > Apidae > Bombus > Bombus vancouverensis. Next base: position 6,008,750 of record NC_134920.1, read on the forward strand.
GAACGGCGATGAACGAACGAGCGTGTTCGTTAAAATGATGGACTCTTAGAAAATTGCTGGCACTTCCGTCTCCACGACGAATTACCCAATGACGAATCACGTCGGGCATCGCGACGATCGAAGAACACACGGCGCATTATGCACAGGCACGTATATCATGTGCATACGGTCGCATACGATCCGTGGATCACGTGGATCCCGGATCCTGTAGGAAGATTTCGTGGAAACGGCTATTCCCTTCGGCGAACCGGTCTCTGGTACTCGACACCCTTCGGAAAAAAACTTATAGCCCCATGGAAAACCGTTCCAGTTTACCTACTTGTGTAGGCCGTTCTACGTTTTCCTGTTTCTGTTACGCGACCTTTGGTTCGTTAGTTCTGCACACTTTCTATTTTCGCCAAGAATTATTTGGAGAAAGGTAGAGGTACCACGACGATTGAGAAGTGGGATTGGTGGCGTTATTAAAGAGCTGTGTATAATTGTGGATGGATTTACGAGTCTTTCTATTGAAACGAAGTGTATGACGACAATGAAAGAAAGTAGAGATACGAATTATGAAGAAAATTATAGCATTTGTGTGTGGCGAGAAGAATGCAAAGAGTATTTCTTGGTGTAAATTCTAAATTATAGATCTTTAAATCTTATTATCTTCCCTTCGAGAGAGGAAGAAGAATAGACGAGAAAATATTGTATGAAATTTCTTAATTATTTCTTCGCGTAATGTCCCTCCTTCTCTGTAATATAAGTAAATCTCTCTAAAATGAAGTTTTTCAGTTTTTGAGGGTTGAAATCTACTTGAAACGTAAGGATTATTTTCTCTGAAATGTTATATTTATAAAAGTTTTGCTTTCCAAATTTCCAAGTAACATCGTTCTAACGTCGGTTTTTATCGAGATCTTTCTCCAACTTTGCTCAACGATAAAAAGGAAAGAAAGCGTGGAGTGGGGGCTTATCTGTTATGCATAAATTTATCTACTACAGCTCGTAACTATTCGTCGCGCGCCATAGACGATTTCCCCGATAGATAGAGAGACACAGTTAAGTTCGTGTCAGGTAAGAAGGCCGTACATAAATATTTGCCGCGATAAAACGCTCGAAATTTCGATAGCGTGTACTGAAAACACCGCAGTGAGATACGCGGCCAAGTAATATTCGAAGCTCTTCGCCAAACCGTTCGAGACATTCAAGATCAATATTTTAGTGGATATGATAGCGGTGGTGAAGGAACTTGAAAAAAAAAAAATTGGCTGAATGTTTTACTAAAAATGTTTTCTGATACGCGTGTACATATACATTCGCGTACATATACTATGTATTCTTCATTCTATTTATAATATGATATTCAATAACAAATTTAATGAAATTACTAGCGTGACGAAAGGACATTCTTTGATGAAAATATGATCTTGAGGAAAAGATGTTTGTTCTAAAATATTCTTCAAACGGATGGAATAAATTTGTATACCTTTGTTTCTCTGTCTATCTTCATTGCATTATTCTTACTCATCCTGATTAAAAGTACGTTTCGGTACGTGATATTAAACAGTTGTACGACTTGTTATAATCCATCTTTAATATTTTCTCTTCGTTTTCACAGAGCTAAAGTCTCTTCTGAGAAACTCTAGATCAAATCATCGGAAATTTTCTAAAAGCTCCGATTCTGTCGCGAAAACACGAAAGACACGAAGTTCGCGAGGGCAACGATGGCGACGATCGATATTCCGCCGTCGGTCGTCCCATTGTTCGACGGATTTAATTAAAATTGCCAGGATTCCCGCGAACGATGCGCGCCGCCTCAAGAATTTCTTCATAACCCCATGCAAATGTCGCCGTGCAACGGATTCCAAACGGTGGCTGTTGCGTGTAATTGGGCTCTGGCCCGTGGTCGATTCGTCTCGCGTGTCGATCGTTTGCACAACGAATACTTTCCTCGAAACACGAGGGCTCGACATGGCGCCCCTTCTTCCGGGACGTTCACGACGCCTGCCAGAAGTCGGTACTTTATTTTATTATGTATGAAGATGATGATCGTCTTTTTCTCTTCTTCCTTTTTTTTTTTTTTTTTTTTTTTTTGATGACTATCAAAGCGATCTGTTGCGCAATATAACGCACCTCTCGAACAAAATTCACAAGGTTCTGTTGGAAGAACTGTCAAATGTTGATTCGTAAAATTTTTGAAATAGGACGAATAGCGTGTCCAGTACGAGAAATGGTAGAAAGTATTGTAAGTTGACGTATCTACGTTACCGAAATAGATTGGTTAATTTGAAAAATTATTTGATCGATCGTCGAAATGATTCTGAGTTGATAAAGGATAGAAAAGTCAAAAAATCGTATTTACAAGCGTTACATCGCTCCACTTTGACTTTAATACGCTTTGCCATGCCTTGCAACGATTTTCGAATTTTCTCTGGAGAACGCTTTCAGCATGCTATTCCGCGGTTCGCAACGAGTCTAATATTTTCTTTTCCACTTGAAAACATCTTCACTATTTTCCTTCGTACTTGAGAACGTTACGTGAGAATCACTATTTTCTTTCCTACTTAAAGATAGCAATATTACTGCCACTTCCGTTTTAAAGCAGCTTCGTTACCTCGTAACAAACGCTTGATGTTTCTGAAAGAATGAACAATGTTCCATGGAAACAAATAACCTCACCGTAAAACAACTCTGAAATGTAATTTCCATTCGCAAGACATGCTCGTAGGTAAGAATAGGAATGAATTTAAAAGACTCCTTTCTTATCTTTGTGTTTTTATCAAAGTGAATAAATCCACTCGAAAAATGTTCTACAATAACAACATCATTCCATTCGCAAATTATTCCAGTTAGAAGAAGAAAAATAAATTTTCCTCGTAAATTTGTGTGCTGAATAATTAAATACTGAGTATGATCCAATAAATTGCGCGGTATCTACGAAACGTAGCAATGCTATCAAATTGACATTCAACTAAAAACTGTACCAAAAGTACATAAAGCGGCAGTTACGCGAACGGCTTTTGGTCGATGAAAATTTACAACATGCACACTTTTATTTCGATGCTCGTTAAACGTCACGCGTGTGCGTGACATGTGCTCCACGCTTTGATCAGATACACATACACATGCCACCAATACAGGCATAACCGGTATGCCAGTATAAAATTGCGTTTCGAGGCCAGTAATTACTTTGTCAGTGAAATTTATCTGCCTTCCCGTCGATGATCTTGCCCTTACCTTCCTGGTGACGCGAAATTACAGCCTCGTTCTCATTAATACATTAATTACCACTTTATACATTCTCCGTGTATTAACGTATTAATTAACATAATTATGCTGCAACTTCCCTCCCCTTCTCTGTATCCATATTTCTGGTATACAGTGAAACCTTACAAAAGGCGACGTAATTAGAGGTCGGAACCAATTCGCATAGTAAAATAACGTATCGTTTAACGTAAGCCGAATAATATCTAGAATACTCGAGTATATATCTATATATAAGTAGGATACTTGATTTGAGTAACGGAATTCTAATAATATCGCACTATAAGTAGACTGCGGATATTTATGCAAATTTATAATTTTATGACAATAATTAAAAGAGTAGGACCTAGGCAAATATTTGCTTCGTCTAAATATTATAATATTTTACATGCGTTTGCACTTCTTGAATTTCCCATAAATGCATGGAAATCCGTAGTCTACTTACGAGTAATTTAAAGCCGAGCGTTACGTAAGTAGAGATTAGAAATTGTTTAATTTCCAAAGATTGAAATCGTAGAACGACATAAACAGGGAAAAGAAAAATTCGGTGAAATGGAAATTTTGGAACGGAGAGATCGAGAGGAATTCGAGTCTGAAAACTGAGATATCGAGAAGAGTTCGGATTTTCTAACAAGAACAAATTTAAAGAAACTTAGATTTTTAAACTAAACGATAATTCTACACGGTCCAATGCTTCTATCAAATACAAGAACATACCAATTTAAATATCGAAGCATGTCAAGCTTTCTAAAATTTCTTATATCGGCAAGAGACCACTTAATCTTAATATGAAAATAAATTGCCAAAACGGAGGAATTCGAGAAACGTTAAAAAACGATTAATTGTGCGTAAATGACAAGAACGGAAGAATTGGGTCAGGTTTTAAAAAACAGCCGTTTTGCTTCGTTTCGTTTTGCTTCAGGAAAGTTGTGGTTTATTTCCGGGGCGTGCAGAAACCAACCTGACCGTGCAGGTGAATTCTTATCAGCCAGCGCAAACCGATAAATTAAAGGATGAAAACGGTGTTACGAGATGATGTCACGAACGCGACGATTACTTCGTTCAGGCTCTGGTAGCAAAACCAGATCCTCGAAGAGGATCGACCAGGAAGTATCGCTCTCTCCCTGCTTATTGAGGATCAAAGGCGGCTGCTCCATCCTCGACAGATAAGAAAGCGTCGACGTGCTCGTATACCGTTCCCTCGAGGGTGTGATTCATTTCGTAAAGAACGAGAAATGAAGTACGAATCAACATCCTCGTAGTCGTTCTTTCATTTTTGTGATCATGTTTTCGTGTTGAGGAAATCTTTATGGATAGCCTTTATGTTACATTTACAGGGTTTTGCGTTTTTACGACTATACGCTCACGAAAATTGTTGTTTCGTTGAACAGTTTAGCCTTTATCGCGTCATTTATAGTATTATTTTATGGAATTGCACGATGACTTTCGCGATTGCCCGATTTTTATGATCGATACGTGGACTATTGATAATTTCGAAAAACCTTTACGTTCTTCTAATTCATGAAATCCATTTTATTTGTTTATTTATTTTTTCCACTCGAGTGAGATCAGAAGCCTATATTCTTTGTCAGCAGCGTGTACAACCTGCAAGTCTGATTATCGTTCGTAATAACAACGCACGTGTGTGCAGTTAATGCGAAAATCCATTAAAACGTGAAAGAAAAGTGTAAAAGAAGAGTGTATAGTATATAACGTACGATATAAAAAGACACAAGAGGAAGCTGGAGAAACATCTCCAAACTCCGATCCACGACCAACTCCAATCAACTAAATCCCAAGATCGTTGATCCTCCTGAAACACCAACGCTGTCCGATCACTCTGGACAACCCCCAAATCCACTTCTGAAGTTCTTCGGCTCTCGATTGATCAAGGAAAAGGTTCTCTTTTTCGCTGTGTTTTCGGGCGGCGTTGAATCGGAACGATCAGATACAATGGGCGGCGCAGCTCGCGTGTAATCATCGTTACTTTTATGAATCTATAACACGGAGAACGGAAGTGTGACAGCGTCGACGGCATTCCAACATCTCTCTTTCTAACAATCCCTTTCCATCTCTGTTCTTCTCGCCGGCAATTCAACGTTACGCCATCTCTTGCTCTCTCGTACTCTCTATTTTTCGCTCGTCGCGATCAAACGACGTCAAACGAGGATGAAGTCAAGCGGAGAAAGAGACAGAAAGAGAGAAAGAGTGAGTGAGAGAGAGAGAGAGAGAGAGAGAGAGAGCTGAGCATGTAACGCAACGATATAAATTGATTACGTTGGAGCGAGGATGGCCGGTAGTTTGGTCCGAGCCAGCTCGGCTGCGATCGTGGATAGAAAAATCCTGGGAACGAGACCCTCGCCAACAACGGGCCCGAGAGCGAGCCAATGAAAATAAAAAGGATGTCAGATTGCCGCGGCGTCGGAAGTTACGGATTAAGTTAGGAAGTAGACAGTTAATGTCGCCACGGAGAGAGACCGACCTATCAGGAGAAAATGAGAAAGAGACACATCGTTGGATCGTTCAGCGTGTGTCGGACACGTTGGATTCGTTCGTGTGTGTACGTTCGTTCATTGGTTCGATTGCTGACAACGTCGTTGAAAAAATTGCGCCTCGCTTACTCGCGAGAGACGAGCGACCGATTTTTATCGAGCATTCGCTCCGTTTTATAGTTTTTCATCGCTTTTAGTAGACGTTTGATAGATGGTGGTGGAAAGTTGAGATTTACCAACCTTCTAGAAGGAAAATATTGGAAAACTTTCGTTATAGTAAGATCCGTTTTGCAAGTTCTAATTATCTGGTCCTGGTTGAAAGTCGTTTGCACTGGTTGAAAGTATTCGGATAGAAAAGAGTTTGTAGAAACTTATTTTTGCCTCCTCTTTGGTATTTTTGAATATTTGTTAAATTATTAGGTTTGAAGCATCGTTACAATTATATTTTTCTCTCTTTTAGTCACACTACGGTTAACGACTTTTGATATTAGATTAATATCTTCGTGCTGCTTTCTGTGCAGTGTCGTTCATATATTTCCAGAAATATATGTACAGAAAGCAGATTTGTCCAAAAGAAAACCATCGAAGCGACGACATATCGATCTCGAACGTCACACTTGGCTTCAATAGTCGACGTCACCGGACAATGGCCGTGTATTGACCTCTGGAGGGTGGGTGAGATGGCGATATTACGTCTGAGAGATGAAACCTTGACCCTAGAGCGAAGGCTGTTTGGGTGTACCGGTCCGGCATTGGACGTTTCCGCGTTCCATTTCCTCCTGCTGTTTACTCTGATCAAATCAAAACCCATTAAAAATCCGTTATCATCATTCATTCTCGATAACAAACCTGGAAATAAATTCATTTCCTTTTCGAGCCTCTGATATCTTCAGGTAAAATCTTAACAAATTACAAAATAGATAACTATGTATAAAGAGGAAAAAGTAAAAATCCCAATATTCTTCGCCAGATATTCATCGCTTCAAAAGAGGACCCACTGAGTTAAAAGAAGAAAATACATCTACTTAAAGAAATGGGACAGTGGAAACCTCAAATTGTCTATCAAACCTCCAATGCTTCAAAAGAAAGTTGATCAAATTAAGGGAAGAAAGGATACCTGTTAAAAAGTGTAGAAAGGTAAAATGTAACCGTGAATGTAAATGTAAAATAAAACTGTAGAATGTTTTTCAAATCTCTAACGCTTCAAAAGAGAAAAATATGAAAGTAAGAAGGGAACAGATATCAAATTGAAAGAATAAAAATTCCAAATTCGCAACCAACTTTCCGTTAACTTCCAAGCATTTCTCTCTTCTGTGGAACAATTTTTTCCAAGTATCGAAAGCTGCCTGTTAAGGAAAAAAGAAAAGAAAAGTCGAGAAAGTTAAGCACCCATGGTCCCGTTGACTCGAATTTCATTGGTTCGATGATATTTTTTTGCCGACGGTACCGCTACTCTGACCTGAAATAGAGCTGATTTACGGTGCCCTAAGGGATCCTTTTCAACGATGTCTCGCATTCTGATGACGGATCATTGTTCCGCTGAAACAATGTCAACCGATGGTACCTACGTTAAAGGCCATAGACCACGAACTTTCATGCTGAAGAACGATGTCGACTCGATCCTCTTGATTAGAATCGCTTTTTGCTACATTGTCGATCAATGGCGATTGTTGCGTATGGTGTTCATTATTGAGTGATCGCAATCGTGCAGACTGTTGTTCGGTTTGATGGGTTTGTCGATTGTTTCGCTACTGCGTTAACGATCAGATGATCGTGTATGATCCGACTATCTTTTCTTCTTTATTTGTTGCCGAATGTTTTGAATGTTTAACACAGTGTGATATCGATCTTGTAATAAAAGGAACTGTTTTCAGTTACGGTAATATGCAAAAGACGCGTTTAAATTTCTTCGTTGCAACCTTCATTCTGAATTCCATACATTATTCATTGCACAGGGAATTTTGATCGTTATGCAATCTTAATTACCAGAACTATTAAAAAATAATTTTTACACAACTTCTTCGGATCCTTCTTCTTACAAATACTCTGCGACATTATTAGTAAATTCGCACGATATTCTCGCTTGTCTTCTTACACACAGGTTATTTGCCTATGACTTTAAAAAGATCAACTGAAAATTCAAATAAACGTAAGAACATCCCTTATAGAATCAACGATCCAAACAGTGGCACGTTTAAATAAAAAGAAATCTTATTTCATTTATCGATGAACGTATCCACAAATTGAAGTAGCATTGCATCGATGACAAGGCATAAAAAGTTACATACTTCGAGAAGGAGAAGAAATGGAATGGATGAGAGTTAACAGGTATACAGACACGACTGCAACGATAATTCGTCCCCATCGCTTTAATATCTTCTTTCTCACACGAACGTCGCTTATCCCGATTACGAATCTCGATTCACCGATTTAAGATAAAAAAAACACACGCTCGAGGTTGAAACACTTCCCTTTCCCTTTGAGTTTGAGTCGGTGCGTGTCTCGCATGGGATCCGCAGATTTGCCTACACCTTCGGCAAAAAGAAACGAGGGTGATGGAAAGAGAGAAAAAAGGAGAGGATGAGGCACGATGAAAAGGGGCGGGAGAACGAAACTGTGATAAAGTAGAACCCTCGATTGTGGAAAGGCCCTCTCTCCGAATGGAAACGGGCGGTTACAAGGGTGGTGTTACGATTGTTGGCAGGGTCGGGGACACGACTGTCTCTCTTTCTCTCTCTTTCTCTCTCTTTCACTCTCTGTGTCAGAGAAATCCATCCTATTTCCGATATCAGGGTCATAAGACCAAAGCAAATCGACCGTCCGTGGTACCTTTAAAGATATTCTATTTCGACAACTCCAATAGGAATTCAGCGAATGTAAGTGGTTTTTTTTTTCGAGAAATGAGATAGACACACGTGTCGTTTGCACCTGTAGATTGTTTCTCAGTGGTTGGTTTAAGCGTCTCGTTTTCTTTTTACGATGGGTACGATGTAAGATTCGGATGTTGAAATGTTTAAGTTGTGAGTGATACAGTGGATACAGCAGTGTAGTATTAGAGAATTTGATGTAGGTTTGTGATTCAAAGAAAACGCGATTACGTATTCCTGGGCAAAGATTAATTCGAGCCAATTAATTCTAATATAAAGTGAATATCAATAATAATAGCGAATAAAAGTGAATATCAGATATCAATGATAATTCCCTTCAAATAGATTTCTTCGTAGATTTTTGAGCAAAGTATTTTCTGACGTAAGAAGATTTGAAATTCGTTCTTTCAAGTGGAATATCGTATTGATTGCGAGCCTTTCTCAGTAAAGACATTACAAGTTCCAACAAAATGAAATCAGTCGCTGAGATCGTCTACTAAAGCTTCGCATAATCTTATGATTTTTAAAGAATGTCTCCTTACAGAAACTATGTACTTAATGTTTTCTCTAATCACGTCAATTTTTATCTATAATTATACGTAAAGTCTCACTGTCACGATGTTAACTCGTAGCATTGAAATGCTTACTTAACCAGCTATGAAAAAAATCATAAAGTAACGAATCAACTACCTAATTGTTAAAGTAACTGGCACCTAAAAAACCCACTTCTACACCCTACAAACTCTCTGTCTGTCTGCATCTTTTCCTCTCTCTCTCTCTTTCTCTTTCCGCTAGACCTAAACTCAAACACCTGCATAGGCGAAAAGGGAAACCCGAATGGGGTTCGATGGCCCAAAATGACACGCCGTACACGTTGTACCGCACCTTATCGTTTCCAAAGCCGGGTATCATCGGGGCAACGCGATCCAAGAACGAGGGACAGAAACGAAAGGGATATCCCGAAATCGAGGCAGAAGGGACGGTAACTGACCTAGGTCTGGCTCGGTGGCAGAACATCGGCGTTAAGTAGAATGCAACGTGAGGGCGTTGTCCTTGATACTCTCTTCTCCTCTCTCCCATTTCCCTTTATCCTCAACCTATCTCTCTCTCTCGCTTTCTATGTTTCCGTGTCATCCCTCCGGTATTAAGATATCAAATGGCCAAATACGAAGTCTCCCCCGTCAGCATCTCTTGCTCCAGATGTCATGTGCCTCGTGGCTTGTGACTACGAGTTAGTCCAACAGGAGAAACACGAAGAAAGAGAGAGAGAGAGAGAGAGAGGGAGGGAGGAAGTCAACGGCTACCCTTTTCTGTGCTGGTAATGTATCGCTTGCCCTCACAGCCCTTAGAGAAACTCGGGACACACTCACTCGGGGGTGGGTTTCGGGATCATGAATGAAATCCCTCCTGGAGGGTCGACTCTGGGGTGCCTGACCCTCCGTACCCATACCCTCGGCCGTTCCTGGCCCAACAGAGAAACGCCGCCGAGAAACAATAACATGACCACGTGGACTGTCCACGTGTTTTCATCTATGGACGTACATAGAACTTTATAGGTGTATAGGCGCAAGCAGCGACTTCGATAGAAGCTTCTTGGTGGTGTGGCGTGTTGTAGCGGATAAGGGTAGTCTGAGGGGGCTAATCGGAAAGGTGGTAAAGCGTTGATTGGAGGGTGACTGGAGTGGTGATGGCTAGGTTAGCGAGGCACCATCGTGTTAATGTTTCAACAGTTTAGCGCGTCTCACAATCGGAGAACATTAGGGGCGTTCGTGGTGTTGGCTCGCGCATGCTATGTTTCGTAGTATATCATGTAAGTAGAGTTTGAGAATAGACAATTTGTCGTTTTTTGAATTAAATGTCGTTTGCAGAATTAAATGATCTTTTGCTACATGTTTATATAGAAAATTGTTTTTTTTTTTTTTGCGGTGAATGTCGGATTGCAACTGCATTCTAATTCCTTTGGTTCGTATCAGTATTATACGTTAATCGTCGATAGTTCTACTGTTAGAAGATAAGTCTAAAATATTTAACGATAGAGGATAGAAAGAAATTCTATGTAGCGAATATTATTAATTGAAACAATTAATTTGGAAAACGTGGTTTTTTATCTCATTAGGAGTTTCGACTTGGAGTGCACTCTATTCAGAATAGAAGAGTAGAAGCGAACGAAAGAAATTTAGTATCGATATCATATTCGAATCGAATAAATTACTTAAATTTAGCCTTCACAAATATGATTACTACAATCTTATTTTCTCTTTAGTTCAAGTTTACATTGAAATATTTTATCGCTTGCAGCTGCTTCTTAAAAAATTACCATCCATTTTAAAAGTTATTGGGAAATATTAATTTTCCAAGAAGAATCGATTAGACACATACTTGGTTGTTCCTAACGATATGAAGGCGCTTACTATTAGAAATTTGAGACATGTCGAGGAAGAAAATGTTTTATAAAATTTGAAGAGGCGGTACACGCAGATTGGGATGTTTTTTATCGAAAGATGGAAACGAGGGGGATAACGACGACGAGTAGTTCGAAGTTGAGGCAATAATAGATTGGGTGAAGGTTGTTGCAGAGCGTTTAAAATTAGATGAATGAAATATATCGATCGGCAGGGTTACGTAAATTCCTAATGAGAACGGTGATATTACGTAAAATTGTAATGAAAAGGAAAATGCTGCAGTAACCAAAGGAATTTCGTAATAAACGCTATTTATCGTGCGGTAATAAATAACCCTTTGAATTTACCCCTGCTTTTTCTTCGCATCCCCGTTGCGCAACCTATACTCCAATTGAATATTTCAAAGCCAAACATTCATCATTTTTTGCAAATATTCCTCGAAAATTGTGTGTTTAATCATTAACCAAATAACGCGTTAAGCCTCTAATCAAAAAGTAGAGTGCACATAATACAACATGTAATATAGTGTTGCAAAAACAGAATCTGGAGAAGACCATCTCTTCCACGAGCGTTTGTATTAGGTTGTCCGAAAAGTTTTTTAATTTATATTATTTTGCCAAATTACGTACGATCCATTTTGTTCTGTTGAGATAAACACCGCGACATTTCACAGACATGGTTCCACGTTTGTATGAAGGTGCATTGTTGTAAAAAACACGTTTGCGAAAGAAAGACACTTGACGGACAACCTAACACCATTCTCCGATAGTCCGCGTACTTTAAGATTACGATAACTTGAAACGATTCTACAAAACTAGAAGAAAATGTATTATTTAATAATTTCTTTCTCCCACGGACGATAATCTTCGACCATCGATACCATGCAAATGAAGAGTATTATTCTAATTCTCAAGAGTACTTATTGCTTTCTCTCTGCCAGAAGCGTTCCGAACGATCATTCGAATAAAGAAATTACACAGACGATGGATACGTGCTTTGCTATAATACCTGGTGCAGAAAAACACGTATTAAGTATTCCCCTGCTGTTTTAAAAGCACGTTACATCCATCAGTTACACCTGCTCGGAGCGCAGCGTCGCGCGATGCTTCCGTCGCGTCGTTTCCACCCAACAGCGTAAAAATGGCGCGTAAGTTGCTGGAAATCAAGATAGAAGACCAAACCGCGTGAATTATATCGTCGTATCATCCATATTCGGGATGAAACGTGATCAAGCCGGAAAAATAAGAATCGATTCGTGAAAGGATTGTTTTTTTTATATTAGATTAGATATTAGAGTGGAATAGAAGATGAAAACCAATCATCATCGTAGTCGAAGAAGAGTATCGGAAATTTCTGCACAGTTAAACTAGTACCTATGATAGTGAAATTCTGTAAAATGAAAGTTACAAATTAATTGCACCAGTTAGCTTTCTTACTTAATTGATAGAAATATCGGCCCGTAATAAAGCAAATGAAATTTTACAAAAATCGCAAAGAAACATAAAAGAATCGGCGTAAGGTCGTAAAAGAAGTCTGGAACCTACTACTCGTCGCTTGTCTATCCTTACTAACTAGTATTATTAGTTAGTAAATTATCGTACAAGAGGAACCAGAAGTCAATTTTTTGCAAAATTGACTCGTTGTCGGTACCGTTACCATACCGATTTTATGGTCGGTGCAGAGTGAAAGTTAGTTGGTGTTTGAAAAATAGAAGCAACGAGGGATATAGCAAAGGTATTAGGGAGCGACGTATCTTAATTTCTCGGCTCTTTGACAGTATAGAAAGTTACATGAGAAAAAATTACGAGAAAGGGATAGAGGAATATATTATAGTTGTTGTTATTCGTTATTAGTCAATGTTTCAATTACATAACGCTATGTAACAAATGAAATAAATTGCATAAGAATACGTTGCATGGAATTTTGTTCGCCACAATAATATTTAATAATATTAGTAATATTCAGCACCGTGTCCGATAAAATATGTTGCTATCCATCGAATCCATTCGACCAGGTTTCCCTCGATTCAAACTGAACAGAAACGTCATAAAGCTGGTGGCAATTTTCTCCTCCGCTTTGTTAATCATATTTCTATGAGCTCTTACAACCAGTTCAGTTTTCTCAGGAGTTGCCTACAATGGGCAGCTATCTGGGCCGCTCGTTTTCCCATGAACAAGGTTGGAAGGTCGAGGAGGGCTTGTTACATATCCGACCGCTTATTAATCCACTCCGTAAACAGACAGAACCTTTTCAACTTGACGGCTCCCCTAGCCTCGCAGTATTTCGCTGAATTACCAAGCGATTCGTTGAAAACCACAGATTGAACGCGATAACCGCGCGATCTAACCCCAAACCTAGCAGATTCCTACCAGATGTCAATCGATCCCTGATGATGTCTTCGAGTTCCATGGAAATTTATGCAAACCATCCCTGTACAAGGAGAAGACCAAATAGAAGAAACTTCGTTCACGTGGAAAGAAGATCTTCTGCGAATCTTCTTGCTTTTCCCTCTGCCAATGATAAGCTTTGGATCGATAACGTTTTAGTTGAGTTTGTTCGATGATATAGCTATAATATGAAAAAATTGGAAATGGAAATTGTTAAAATTCGTGCGTTACAGTTTGAGGCTGAAGAAAAAAGAAGGTAGAAGAGAAAAAACAGAGAGAGAGAGAAAGAGAAAAAGATGATCGGTGGAGAGAAAAGCTACGAACGTTTCGATTTATACAACAGCGATTTAGGAGATTTCCGATTGGAAATTATCCCTGATTGATCCTTATACGAACAACGTGTTTCTTCTTTACGTCGTAGTCGTGTTGTTCGGCTTTCTCGTCTGTTTCGTATTACGTTACATTCGCAACAGTATCGATTCGATTTAACGCGTCGATTCCTTGGAAATGACGAAAAACTACAAACTTGTATGCTCGCGACAGCGTACGCAATATATTAAGAAATTTATCAAAACGACAAGCCATAAACGTATTACAGGATGAAAGGGGAAAGAAGAACAGCGTGTAAACTTCGATCAAGTGAAAGTTTCGAGTAAATGAATAAAAGAGAAAGTGTAAAGAGAGAAAAGGTAAAATTTTATTGAAAGAGAAAGATAAAAGTTTGTTGGAAAAAATGGTATATCCTGCCTGTCTCGAGAACATAGCTGCAATTTCAGGCTCTTAGTGCGTGAATCGGCGTGCTGCGCCGGTTCGTGTATGGGGCACCCTAGTACACGGTGTCACGGGGTTGTATAGAAAGGCAGCTGCAAACCGGCCAAGCGAGACGGACCTAAGGTCGCCGTATACTCGGAAACGTTGTAAAAATAATTATTAAAGCCGTTACCGTTGACGTGATGCGCGTCCACACGATCCGCGCATGCAAAGCGCACCAGGGAACGATCCTTTCGTGGAAAACCAACCGCGAAACATTACTTTCTCCGTGGATTTTTCATCAAATATCGTTATTAAGGTCCGTTACGTTATAGATTATTCCCGGGAACGTTTATACACCTGGACGCGGGTCATATTTCACTTTGTATCGTTTAAAAGGATAGTTTGCGAATAAAGAATATTTTAGCATAATCTTTAAATATGTACAATTTTGTGTAACTATGGATCTCTGGTGTTTCAAGAATTCCTATGCAAATTGTTTATTAGAGGATATATCGGAAGTGTCTTCAGAAAAAATGTAGTTTCATTTTGTTCTTCTAATTCATAATTAACGAGTATGCATTTAAATTTCTAACTCTTTCGAAAGGGTGAGTTGCGAATAAAAGATTTCTTAGTATTATTTGAATAATTTTCAAATATGTAGAACCGATGGATTCTACGATAATAAGAATTTCTATAAAAATGTCGAAATGTTAGCTTGGATCGTGTGAAGGTGGTTTCTTCGTGTCTAAACTTATTTCTAATAATTCTGTACATCGTTCGTATCGAAAGGCTTCGAATAATTAAATTGGACAAAGAGTTAATTGAAATTGTACAACGCGGATACACTTAGATTGTTGCGGAAGTAAAGATCGTTGTCGAATTGCAACAACAGCGTTTATGATGCAGCTGCAACCCTGTGGCACGGCGTCGAATTGATCGTGCTCTAACTGCAACTGCTGCTTTGCGACGCATTTACGATGCGTTCACACGGACTGGCTCCACAACAACATAGCTGCAATTGGCGTGCCACGATGTAGTTGCAACTCGTTAAAGCCGCTGAACACGTTACGCAGCCTATATACTTATTTTTCAAAGCTGTTTAAAATTCATCTGAAACGCGTTATCTTATTTAAACTGTAATCAAATTACAATATCGGTATATTGACGTGCGTTTGTTGGAAATATCCAACGGAGCTGCCAGCGAAACACCTTGATATAATTACAACTGCGAGAGAAATATTTTTACGCCACCGTAATTACCACGTTTTCGATAGAAATTCGAAATCAGACGTCGGATTTCTAAGAGATCCTTTCGCGTATGAATTATATATGATACTGATAGTATTTTCATGAATTTAGACGTGAAATTATTTTTCTACAAAATGTATGTGAGATTTATTTCTTGCAGCAGGATTCTTGTTTATAAGTCCGTCAAAAAATCCAACTGTAATAGCAGAATTTTGACTATACGTATATAAACGAGAATTCTATTCCAATATAAAATTTTATATACGTTTTGTAAAAAAAATAGCGTCCACGTCTATAAATGTTAATTGCAGTATAAGCCAGAATCCATTAATAATTATATTGATAGTATTTTAATGAATTTAGACGTGAAATTATTTTTCTACAAAATGTATGTGAGATTTATTTCTTGCAGCAGGATTCTTGTTTACAAGTCCGTCAAAAAATCCAACTGTAATAGCAGAATTTTGACTACACGTATATAAACGAGAATTCTATTCCAATATAAAATTTTATATATGTTTTGTAAAAAAAATAGCATCCACGTCTATAACTGTTAATTGCAGTATAAGCCAGAATCCATTAATAATCATATTGATAGTATTTTAATGAATTTAGACGTGAAATTATTTTTTTACAAAATGTATGTGAGATTTATTTCTTGCAGCAGGATTCTTGTTTACAAGTCCGTCAAAAAATCCAACTGTAATAGCAGAATTTTGACTACACGTATATAAACGAGAATTCTATTCCAATATAAAATTTTATATATGTTTTGTAAAAAAAATAGCATCCACGTCTATAACTGTTAATTGCAGTATAAGCCAGAATCCATTAATAATCATATTGATAGTATTTTAATGAATTTAGACGTGAAATTATTTTTTTACAAAATGTATGTGAGATTTATTTCTTGCAGCAGGATTCTTGTTTATAAGTCTGTCAAAAAATCCAACTATAATATCAGAGTTTTGACTATACGTATATAAACGAGAATTCTATTCCAATATAAAATTTTATATACGTTTTGTAAAAAAAATAGCGTCCACGTCTATAAATGTTAATTGCAGTATAAGCCAGAATCCATTAATAATTATATTGATAGTATTTTAATGAATTTAGACGTGAAATTATTTTTCTACAAAATGTATGTGAGATTTATTTCTTGCAATAGGATTCTTGTTTATAAGTCCGTCAAAAAATCCAACTGTAATAGCAGAATTTTGACTATACGTATATAAGCGAGAATTCTATTCTAATATAAAATTTTATATACGTTTTGTAAAAAAAATAGCGTCCACGTCTATAAATGTTAATTGCAGTATAAGCCAGAATCCATTAATAATTATATTGATAGTATTTTAATGAATTTAGACGTGAAATTATTTTTCTACAAAATGTATGTGAGATTTATTTCTTGCAATAGGATTCTTGTTTATAAGTCCGTCAAAAAATCCAACTGTAATAGCAGAATTTTGACTATACGTATATAAACGAGAATTCTATTCCAATATAAAATTTTATATACGTTTTGTAAAAAAAATAGCGTCCACGTCTATAAATGTTAATTGGAGTACAAGCCAGAATCCATTAATAAACAAAATTATAATTTGTCAATCTTCCATTCAGTATTACTCGCTCACGTCACTATACGTTCAAAACTCGCCCAACCACCTCATCTTCACTGTCTATAGCTTTTCTCACTTTCACGTCCCTTTTCATTCATCTTCGTCAAACTAACCACACGTAAAGAAACCGAAAAAAAAATCCTTCCTCACCGCCGTTCAATTTTCTTACACAATCGTTTCCATCGAACTTACACGCGTAGTCTTTAATTCCTCCGCCACCACCCCATGATGGCGCACGCACGTTGCGCCCTCGAAAGTCATCGATTTCGACCGGCGACGCGGAAGTAATTGCAGATTATTATTATTTCTTTACTCAGGGCCAAGCGTTTCGATTCCAACGAAATGGCCGATCGGCTTAAGTCTCCTCGGAGAAAACGGGATTCCCCATTGGCCATGTTTCCCATCCGATTATTACGTTTCGCGCAGCCCTCTCGATCTATCGGGGAACTGAATTCGATGATCCAATAGTGTCTTATATATATATCTTGTCCTTAACTTATATTACTTACGTGTATAAGTTAATCCGGAAGATATTTTATTATCGTCGTATTAGGTCGTCCGAAAAGTTTCTTTTGTTTTATAAGAAAATAATGGTTGCACCACATTTTTCGTTTTATATTATATTTTATCGAATTACGTATGATCCATTTTGTTCTCTCAAAATAAAGATTACAACGTTCGACAGATTAGGTTTCATGTTTGTATAAAGATGCGTCGTTGTAAAAGACGTGTCTGTGAAAGAAAGACACTTTTCGGACAACCTAATCATTTCGTTTATCTCTTTCCATTTGAAAATATCGATAGCAATTCGGATATATTTCTCGATTGTCTGAGGGAGCCGTACTCGAAGCTGATTTTTCTTTTTAATTTTAAAGTTACAATTTCATTGTCGAGTTATAATATAATTTAATTTAATTATTGGCGTTGGTCCGAAACATTTCACCAATAGCGTTGGTATTTTCGTTTAGATCAATAGGAAGCATTTTTGTACGATGTATTGTGAGATGTGGATCTTTTTACGTGGATATGGATATTTTTTTGGGAAGCGAATAGTCGCAGGTAAAACGCATTCGAAGTAAGAAAGCGATCTGTTCGTAAAGTTTCTGCGTTTTTCCTATCGATACCAGTGAAGTAACAATTCCATAGCAACTGCTCGCGTGTTCGCTTACGTCCTCGCATTTCCGCGTATTTCGTATTTACCGCGATCAATATTCCGTGTTTATTGCGGGCCATGCCGATTTAAACTGCCGCGAATTCAAATCGATTCCGCGGAGAAAAAGTTATCGTAATACAATCGCAACGTTTCATTTAAATCCTTGAGAAATTGGAAGATCGGAACAGAATTTAACCCCATCGGTTCAATTTCACATTTCAATGAAAATTATTTCGAAACGGCAGAAGACGATTGTATTGAAAGTGTGTAAAAATATGTAAGAATTACATAAAAAATAAATAAGAATAACAATGGATCGCATTTGAGTAAAAAAGTAGAACATTATTGCATTCGAAACTATCTAACTAAATATATTTGTTTATTTCAGTTTGATATAAAATTAATTATTGCTATATCTTCAGTTGTTCATATAGGAATTATATCTTTAGGTTTATTAGTAGGTAAAAATGTTGGGATTTTAGGTAGATTATTTATAATAATTTCTCATGGATTAGTTTCATCTGGTTTATTTTATTTAGTTAATATAATTTATATGCAAACTAGAACACGTATTATTTTTATTAATAAAGGTATTATAAATTTAATACCTTCAATAACAATAATATGATTTTTAATATGTATTTACAATTCTGGAGCTCCATTGTCTTTAAATATAGTAAGTGAAATTTTTTTATTAATAAGATTAATTAGTTGGTGTAAATATTTATTTATATTTTTATTAATTTATTGTTTAGTTAGATTTATTTATTCAATTTATTTATTTAGATTTATACAATATGGAAAAATTTTTTATTTTAAAATAAATTTAATCAAAGATAGTGAAAAAACACGACAGCGTTGAAAACAACACAAGTGCCATAAGAACTTAAAACATACGCTGCTACTAAAACACAGCAATCCATTCCTGAATTGGATTTATTTTTCATAAGAAATATTTCTACCTTAAAATTGATAATCTTTGTTCGAATACGTCATCCATTTCATGGAACACGTTCCGACCATCCAAATCATTTTGTTATAACATACGTAAGCTAAAATGCACTAGTTGTATCAGTGGAGTTACGTAAATAATACATACACGCAATGAATAAGTAGGTGAAACGATGTTCGAAACGCAAAACTTGTTGTAATTAACCAGCTGTTACTTATATTAATTTTCCATAAGAATCGATCGTGATTAATTCGACTAATTAAAGAAAAATTCTGCTTCACCATTCGCACACAATCTCACGCTAAAATTTCCAATTGCACGATATAAAAGAGGAAAGAAAAGCAATTTACAAGAAGATAAATGCACGAAAGAGAAAAGGCTAAAACGCGGATCATCGTGTCGAGAAACTATCAGTGGCATCCGCGCGAAAGTGCGCCGGGAAACAGAAAGAGAGAATGCACACGCGGTTGCAGGCGAAGAGTGCACATGGTACGCTCGATAACCTGTCCTTCGGACGTACCTACCATTTTTAACCGTCGCACTTCTAATGGGTGCAACGGCTCTTTCGAACGGCGCGCCGACCATCTGTCGCCCGCTGGATACGCTTTGACGAAATTAAAGTCAGCTGACCGAGAAAGCGGACGTTTTTAACTATCGCGGGAATTTCGACAATCTTTTTTCTCGTTCATTTCCATCCCGTGCTTCCGTTTTCCATTACGTTCCAAGCCAGCATATAGATAATTTATGGGAATATTAACCGCCTAGGTTCGTGCATATGAAATGTTTCCTTCCTATTTACAAACTTAATTTGATGAGTCGATAGCAACCATTGTAAATTATCTTATCGTTAGTCGTTGGCAACCTGTCTTGAAGAAATTGAATTTTCACGCGATGCAATACCAAAATTTATAACTAAGAAGCAACGGAAAAGAACGTTTGTGAGATTTTTTTAATTAAATTAATAGAAGATGGGTCAGTATAAATATTTGCTGGCAGAATACTCAAGAAAGCTTCACACGTTCCCAGAAATTTCTCCTAAATAAACGACATTTATCTTTATGTATCTATGGTAGATTTGAAAGTGCAGAAACGCGTAGAATACGCGTAATACGCGAATACAGGGTGGTTGGTAACTGGTGGTACAAGCGGAAAGGGGGTGATTCTACGCGAAAAAAGAAGTCGAAGATATAGAATAAAAATTTTTCGTTTGAAGCTCTGTTTTCGAGAAAATCGACTTTGAATTTTCGCTCGGTACGCGTGCACTGTATCGCGTCACGTTATAACCGATCTCACTGTAGATCGTTGTTTCGATGGAAAAATGAAAAAAAAAGAAAAAATTTTATTCTACATTTTCGACTTCTTTTTTCGCGTAGAATCGTCCCCTTTCCGCTTGTACCATCAGTTACCAACCACCCTGTATATCGAAAATATTCTAAATATAATAGTAATTCCTGTAACGTTCAGTGGATGGAGGAAATCTCCGCTCGAATACCAATTATTTAATCGCGTTTGTAAAAGTACGCGTTCGCATAGAAATCCGCGCTCTACTCGTAGATTATCGGTACAACTTGGTGTGTGCGAAATGACGATAAAAATTTCAGCCGCGTCGCGAAACAATGACGAGCGAGTACAGAGACATGGAAGGGAGATGACGTTTCGAAGTCAGCAGCCGCGTAATTCTCGGACGAATTTTCAGTCGCTTTGCGTGGAACGTGTTTCCACGACGCATATACATATGCACGCTATGCCATTGAAACGAACGTTTTGGGGAACGCGTCGCGACGCATTCAACATTTTTATCGCGAACACCCTCGACTGTGCGCGCGGCACTTTCACAGAATCGGCCGCGTGAACGCGAGCACCGGCGAAGAGAATGAAAAGAGCAGACAAAGGGGCGCGCGGAGAGAGATCTCGATGTCGAATTCTTTCATTAGCCGAAGGACCAGTCACGGAAATCCGGGATTCCGCTCCCGTTTTGTACCCTTCGTCCCATCCTCTGTGATTATTTTTGTTTTCACCGTTATTGTCTGATTTTGCTCTCCCTTGTTTGTCTCGTTTCCTTTTTAATTTCACTCCTCTTTCTTTTCTGTATCTTTTCGCGCGGTCTGCTTCGCAGATTATTCCGTTTAATTGGGTAAAAATGCGAAATAAGGTAAATAGTGGAGGAGAAAGACGAGAGATTTGTTCTTTCTCTTGAGGATACAGTATCAGAGAATTCTCTAGCGAAAGTGTCTTGATGCGTTAGATTACGCGGTGATGCTACAGGGTAATTTAAAAATTTAAAGACTATTAATATATAATATAACTATTAATACACGTGTAGGATTAACATTTTACTATTCGAAATTTCGAGAAATAAAATATCTATTAAATCGGATGAAATATTTGGAAAACTCCGTTTAATTAATGTCTAAATTCTTCTTCAAGTATTCGAAAAATTTAAGGGTGGAATTTTACTTGCACGATCGACCATCCAATTTACCTGCGCAGGGTTAAATTTCTATAAAAATAGGCTAATGACCATTGCGGTGTAAACGAATATGAAAGTACAAAGGAAAGAAAAAACACACAGCACAAGGGATGGTATAAAGAAATACAAAGATACACAACATATTTCAAAAAAGAAACTTCCGCCGGAACTTTATAATTTTCCACGCAAAATAAGCGAAGATAAAGAAACCAGCAACGTAATTAATCCTCTGGAGGTACGACAAGATAAAATATAATCTACGAGAATTTGATCGCAATTTTAAAGAAACTCGAAGCACGGTTTTAACGACGACAGAAGGCAAGAAAGGGGAATAAAGAGCAAGAAGGAGACACATCAAAAGAAAAACATGTTACATAGATTGGAAGATCGGTATCGTTTTAAAACAGAAAGGAATCTGAGAATTTACTACTATTTCCTCGCAACGTTTACTGTCAACAGAAGCAGATGTCCCGACACTAATCATTTCATCTGAACAGGCCCGTGTTTGGTTATAATACCATCTTCCTGGGCAAATGTTCGGCGTCGTTGGGACTTTAGACAAATACAAGGACCGGCTGCCACCGTGCTGCTTCCCCTTTCTTCGTTGTTTGGAAACTTAAAAGTATATACTCATTTTTCTGCGTCGTGGGACGAGATTTCTACTTAAAACAGAGTGAAGCGGGGCTGCAACCCTTGAGAATTATTTGGACCACGGAGCATCTTGTTCCAAGTTTCAAGAGAGCAAACCTCGGTAAGAGGATCGAGAAGAAGAATTGTAAAATAAAAAGACCCAAGTACGAAGACTCGTGTTTCTTATCGAGAATCGTCGTACATCTGTCGAGTGAAGATGTAACGAAACATACGTATTTATCAGATGTTTTAATTAGCTTATCACGAAATCGATGACAGTTGGCTGCGAGGTACGTGCTTCTAATTACTGATCTAGACCGCAGATAATTATCAAGCACCCCTGTTCCTTCATCGATTCTTTCTTTATTATTAGTCGCTAAGAAATATGTTAAGTCTGTTCCTTCTGTCTGAGAACATTTCACTTTTTCAACGAATTGTTTCTTACTCAAACATTTTTCTAGACAATGAATGACAAATTTGTAAGATGTAATTAATTTTAATCGGATAGATTTTAGCAAACGAACGATTAGCAAACGATTGATAGATTCGAAATATTGGAAGAAATGCGCGAATCTCTATATTCAATTGGCATTCTATTTGCTTTCGGAGGAAAGAATTATTACTAATTGCAATTTCTTACTTCGATCTGAAAAGTGGATCGATAATTATTTGAAATTTCTTTCGGTTCGGAAGGTTATTAAAATCGAGTGAGAAAATTATTTCACAGCCATATTTTCCTATTGCGAAAGTTGACGCTACCGAGAACGCGAGAATGACGTGATTTATTAAAATTACAACTTATCTCCGCTGATATTACGGTACAGTACCTAATGCATTCATCTCGTAAGACTAATAAGCTAATTATAACGCTGTCAAACACGTGCTTTCTCGTGCATCCATCCCGTTAAACTTCCAAAGAAAGCATCCAACCGAACTTGAAACGTGGGGCAAGAGAGCGAAGCGAGAGATCTTGCTGGATATCTTCGATAAATATCGGTTAATAAAATCGTTTATTCTTCGTAATATTCGATTAAAAAAGAAGGGGATTAAATGTACAAAGGGTCGACCCTTCTCTTAAAGGGCTCGTTAAATCGTTACCAAATGTAAACGGAAAAATTAGCACTGATATCGGTAAACTGATAAAAAGTGTACAACGCAGGGTGAACATAAAATTACGTGGAAAAATGTACGACAAACGTATTACGTAATATGAAAGCGAGTAGATAAATTAGACCTGATTTGACTCGTTACGTTTGACTCAAAATATCGATCAAACTTATACAGGGAATTTTTTTTATAAAGACCCATTGTGACAACTATTTATCATCCTACCGATTTTTTATTTTTCTACATTTAAATTTATTTAATTTATTCAATTTTTTTCTTTTTATTTATTTAATTAATTTACTTAATTTCGTGCGATCTTGTTGGCTCGAAATTACGCCACGAAAGATTCCTAATCTCAATGGCGTTTCAACAGCATGATACAAAGGAAAATTACGATCCAAACGTTTACACACAGTACGAACGTCTGTATTTTCTCATTCTCCATTTGCTCGAACCGTCTGTCTTCGACTCGAACTTACTCTAATACAGGCCATCGATGAAATGGGATTTCTCACGTAATACAATGCAAAATTAAATGAAATTAAATGACCCAAGTGAAATTCAACTAAAACAAGCTTCTCTTCCCATATTCGTCGATATTAAAAAATTGCTCGAAGGAATCCGGCGTTTAAAACGTCATTCGAAACAAGACCAAGCACGCGGAAAATTCGCCGCGTGACACCACCACCGCGACGGGGGAGGGGGAGTGCAGGAGGTAGGAAGGTAGTTACGCGGGTCGGGGACAGGACAAAGAGAGAATTTCTTTGCTTGGACGATTAATTACGCCCTCATTCCCGCCCCAAGTGCGTCCTCTCTTGACGATGCATCGTCGATATTGACATTTGCCTTGCTTCCCTTACTCTTTCCACCCCCTTTCAGTCTCACCCCTCTCTCTATTCCCTCTTGCCATTGCTTTTACCCTTCTTCCTCTATCCCTCTCTGTTCCACCAGCATCCGTTCCGCGGTCTCATCCGTGTACGAACATATCGAAGGAACGTCCCGTTGCACGCGTGCACGAGCAGATATTCGCAACCGTGTGCGTGCACGCATCTCCTTGCGTTTATATACATATACAGGGTGTTTCACAATTTAACAAGCAAACTTTGTCATTATGTTCCCGTGTATGATTCAACAACATAAACGGATGTTAACAACGTTGATAAGGATATAAGGATTATTAGACCGCGTACGTTTATGCAAATTGAAAGTCTTTTTCTTTACAGAGGAGCAGCTTTAAAATTCGTTACACGGTCGATCGACGTAATATCGCCATAATTATCCTTCCTACTTGGTTTTAAATGTCTGTCTGTTTCATCGTTTCTATCATTTTAAGAACATTACTTGTCGGTTGACATTTCGTTGGTATATTTTATAAATTGTTCTATATGAATAACATTATACGATATAAACAATAATAATAATCTCATAAGAGAATCTCATAAGACAAGCATCTCTAAAATTCCTGTATTAGCCAAATTTCTGTTTCTCCTCTCCCTGAAAATTCTCGAGATATCGTTCATGATATCGCACCATCGCGCGTATTAAAACATTCCATTAACTGTCTGTTACCGACAAAGCAGAGGACCAAAAGCATGAGGAAGGAAAAAGCATGACGGAACCATAAATCAAACGCAGAAATCGTAATCTTATGGTAAAATTTGCACAAAAATCTGTAGCAACGACGCCTATGTTTTACGTGACTAACGTTCCTCTAACTTCGTTATATATCTGTACCAACGTACCGATAAAGTTTGGCATAAAGCATTTGAAACACCCTGTATACAGACGTATACGTATTACACGTATATGTTACTCCCGCCGCGTTGTGTCCCTCGTTTGCCCGCTGCGTTCTCCTGTTTACCGAGAAACCGCGATATTTACGCGAGAGAGCAGAGGGGTTGGAAGGTGCAACGAGCCGAGGCGCGGGGAGCGGTTGCACGATGGCGAAGAGGAGAAAGAGGAAAAACGGATGGCGAGCGAAGAAAGCGACGAATCGAAGGGAGCTGGCAGAGCAAGAGAGCGAAAGGGAGGTTCACGCAGAGAGGAGGCTGATAGGGGGTTACGAAGGAGAGAGAAAGAAACAGGGTGAAAAGTAGATATTCAGCTGGAGATGACGAGAAGAGAGGAGAGGCAGGCAGAAAGGGAGGAAAGAGAGCCAGGGTGAAAGGGAGAGAACGAGAGATATGGAATTAAGGGGACACACCCCTGTCTTTCGAGCGTACGCTTATCGAATGCACCGACAACTACGCTTTTCCTCGTTCGCTCACCAAGACGGTTCTGTGATGCGAGGCAGCCAGGTAGGTTGGTAGGTAAGCTAGGTAGGTTGGTGGGAATGCGCGTACAAGGGAATTAGACCATAATCGTCGACGCGTGTGCCGCGCGAAGGGGACGTTTTCCGCCTGCCTCGGACCTCGATGTTCACTCGCGCGGCGGGGATCCGCTTGCTCTTCGAGTGTGCACCTTACAAGCACCGACCACCACCTACTCGGCCCGAGTCCCACCTACTCCACGGCGCTTGTCTTTTTCCTTCCTTCTTTTATTCCATCGAGCCCCCTCCCCCCTCGTTCGCCAACCGATCCGGGGAGGTCTCACCAAGATTCCGATCGCGAACCTATTTGAAGAGGAATCGGCGTGTACCTGAGGAAGATCGCGTGATATCCCAGCGAGATGGTAGTAGTCCCGAGGAAATGATTTTCGAGATCGTATCTGGTTTAGCTGCGTGTACGTAATTTCGTTTTCCAGTTTTAGTAGGTTCATTAGGTCTACTGGCGAGGCTGGCAGCAATTTTAGTGGAGAAATTTTAGTCGAACGATCGTAGGGATTAAACGCTAGAGTTGGTCATTTTTAAGCAATTTTGCGGAAACGGTGGTACGAAAACGAGTAGAAACACGGTCTTGTGCGATTTATGTGCCATTTTCTGTATTTGAATGCGAGATGTTTCTATTTTTATTTCGTGTACGTTACCCAGTACTTAAAAGGGAACGACAGTAATTCGAGACATAGTTCTCAAGAAATGGTTTGATCTATGTTATTTCCTTATTCTGTCATTAATCTTTTGTTTGATTATTAACACAGGACTCGGTTGTCGTAAACTTATAGTTAGGAAATTTTCCCGCGATACGTCGACTGAAAATGTGTAACAGCTGCAGCAGCTACCGCGCACGCCATCTACGATTGTACTTCGAAGGTAGCGATTCTTCATTCCGGGTGGTAACGCAGGTCTCTGCACTGAGCGGCTGTCGACAAGAATCGATCGTTTCGTTTAATTTAAAAACATCGAAAGAACTATAATTTCTCTTTCTCTTTTATATCTTTACACTGACATTTATTCACGTCTTACTTGCTTGCAAGCATGCATTAACAACAAGCTCTTCAAATAACATATTGCTTGATATTTTACCGATCGTGTAACAGTATCCGCTCTTCCTCAGACCGGAAGCTAAACCATTCCCAGGAGACACAGCAATACCTTCCGAGATCCGCCATTTCGCTGGTTATTTTTTCTCCTGA
Source organism: Bombus vancouverensis nearcticus (assembly GCF_051014615.1). Classification (NCBI taxonomy): domain Eukaryota; kingdom Metazoa; phylum Arthropoda; class Insecta; order Hymenoptera; family Apidae; genus Bombus; species Bombus vancouverensis. The sequence continues at coordinate 6,035,589 of NC_134920.1, forward strand.
CATACCAGAAAAGTATAAAAGACAAGGAAAGAAAATAGCTATGTATAAAAAATAATATCGCCCTTCCAATTAACCTTCTGTCAACAAAACCGCAGGCAAAGCTAAAAATAGACAAATGTGAGAGGTCAAGAAACAAAAGACAAACGCGATAAGCAAAGCCAATGAGCAACGAATGGCGAATGATAACGACGTCGATGAACAAAAGTTACGAAACAATGGCTGGCGATAAAAATGACGAAAACAACGAAATAAAGAAGGGCAAAGATAACAAGGAAAGAGGACGTAACGAAAATGGAAAACCAGATTTTACCCTCGTCACTGGCGTAAACGGCGATGAATTTTCACCATCGTCGAACCGCGGACCAATCTCCCTGTTCCAATTATCTCCGGTCATGTCTCGTTAATTCCCATCGAGCCGATCGAACGTCTATCGGGCCCGCGGGCGACCATCTCCAACCATCTTTCGCCCCGGAATAATCTAAAACGTTTTGTCGTCGGGAATCTAATCTAATACCGCTGGCCCTGGAAGGTTATACTTTTATTGGCGCGTCTATTGGACTTAACGAGGTCAATTGAGGTGATACGGTTGCCTTGATTTTACGATAGTACATCGCCGGAACGATAACGATCCGAGAGCACGCGAGATCTCGCGGTTTTAATATATACACATATGCATATTTATATTATAAACTTAAATCAATCGTAATGTGATTTATGATCGAGAGCGCGCGCGCGCGCGCGCGCGTTTAATTTCTTAGCCAACAGCGAGTCACGTTTTAACCAGAAATTTCTACAATTATAAAATTGAGCGTTAATCAAAGGCAGATGGATTTTATTTAAGTCGTGTCATTTTTCCAAAAAATTCACAAAGACAAGTCAATCTCAGTTTAGGCTCTGTACGTATAAAATATGATATACTTTGGAAGAAATGGAACGATACGTAAAACAATAGGAGATCTTTCAACACATAGAAATTATAGCGTTGGCGAGATTGGCGAACCGAGTTTCTTACTCTTGTCGTTAATATCGCTGGCAAATGTAACACGGTGATTTGCTCTAATGAAAGTTTTCGTCTTGTTTCAGCATCTGTACCACATGCAAACAGGCGAGGGTGCGTTCAGAGAGAGAGGGAGGGGTCGAGGCAAAGGTACAACTAGGGTAAGTGTACTCGTCTTGAATTATTTCATTTTACAGAGATAACGGAGTTTGCTGCAAATATCGTGAAAGTATTCTCAGTCACCTGAAGGAATCTTAAACCATCTGAACAATTTGATATCTCGTTGATACATCGAACAACTACTTCTTATTAGATTCCCGTAAGGCGAATACTTAAAAAGATGGAGAACCGAGGTTGGCTGGCGCGTGAAACACCGCAGGACGATGAACGCTTGAAAAATAAAACGATAAAACACGACGCGGACCGTGCAAATGGATGATTTCTTTCGCCCTGCTTGCGATACTCTTTTTCGAGCGAGATTTCAAAGAGAGGAGGTGGCTGATATGCATTTGCAGCATAATGTCGCGCATTTAAGCCACGTTCATCGTGAATCCCATTTCCAGGGTATCTGCGTTTTCTTCTTTTTTCTATACGCCTTTTCTTTTCGTTTCTTTCATCTTTCTCTCCTTTTCTTTTCCTTCTCCTTTTCTTTATTTCAATTTTTTTTTCTCACTTCTCTTACTTTTTCCCTTTCCATTCCTTTTCTCTCTGTTTCTTTTCGACCAGCACTCGTGTTTTTCGTGCACACTCGGCTCGCCACTTACCCGTCACGTTTCTAATTCTAGAAACGTGGTAACGCACGAGTAAACGGCCTCGTGTTTGCCACCACTCGAAACACACGCTCGTTGCTCGCCCTTGGAAATTCCAGAAAACCCTTCGAGATCGGTCGTTCGTCGATGCGTTTATCTCTTCACGCAATTCTTTGCTTATTGTCGACGTTAACTTTTACTTCGATCGTATCTTTTGTTCTCGAAAAGAGCGTATCCTCTTGATAAATGAAAATTTCGAAGTATAAAAGTATAAAAGATATTCGAAGCAGAGCAGCTACTTTCTTCCTTAATAAATTTGGGGAAATAAATCTTTCTATAGTTCCATTTCCTTATTGTGTTAATGAAAATAGAAAATCATATAAAATTTCGCGGTTTAGTCGTTGGTATATACGCGGTCTATTTTCCGTTAGCCTTTCCCCTCTGTTTTATAAAAGCAAAACTCGAAATACATGAACTTACTCGACTCGAGATGGAGAACGGCGGGAAAATCGTTGCTGTACGAGAAGGGAAAAATAGCGCGTGGTCGAGCCGAACGCTCGACGTTATGTTTGCTTTGCAGATGCGTGAACAGCCGCGCTTTTTAAACAAAACCGCGGTGGTCGCGCGAACTTGGCCAATACGAGGAAATTTGATTGTCTTGAACGGGGTTCGCACGAATTTTCCCACCTTCTCTCTGAATCAGAGTACAAACATAGTCAGGTGGAAGGTAATTTGGCGAATAAATCGCTCAGATATACGCACGCCTGTGCAAATTTGAATATATGGAAAACGCGAACGAGAAATTTGATAAAAAGTTTGGTAACGATAACGATCAAGAATTGCGATTAGGCTAATTAAAATGAATCGTATCGATTATACCAGATATTCCAAGGTGAAAGAATTAATTAATTTCTTGAACAACAATTATAGAAATTCTACGAAAAATAAATTTACAATTTTATTTATTATTCGATATTTTTACATCTTCACGATATAATTTGAAAAATCCCTCCTGAGTATTTTGTCGTTCTCATATTTTTTAGCAACGTGACGTGAAAGTTACGAGCTCATTACTGCAAGAAATTAATTAATCGTAAATTCGTTATACATACGAAGCAAAATAAACAAAACGTTTCTTCTACTCGATTCTTCTAGCTCGCGTGCTGTTTAAGGCTCGTAAAATGCAGTAGACAATTCTACCAGCCATAAAATCCGTTCACAAACAATCTCTTCTATCGCGAGGATATTTCTCCTCTATTTTATCGCCTTATTGCCGATATAAAACATACTACGTACCGAGAAAAAATCTCTTCTTATAGTCAAAGAGGCCGAACTGGTAAAAGAGTAAGAGATCTAACGAAATTAACATAGTAGGATATTTCTAGTAACAAGAAAGTTAGATCAAAGAGTCGTTGAAAAGATAAAGAAATAAATAAAAATGTATCGTTCTTGGAAAAACACAATCTTATTTACTCTTACAGAAAGATAATTTAATAGAACGTTAGCCGTTGCGTTTTGAATTCGAAGATTTGCTATCTTACACGAAATTGAGAATTTGTAAAAAAAAAAAAAAATGGTTAATTCATCGATATATGAGAATAGCATCATATTAAAAAATGACATAATCTGTACACTTCGGGTCAATTTCGACCGAATTGTACTGTCCCATCGTTAAAAGATTTCTGAAATTTCACGAAAATGTAAAAGAATCCTTATCGATGTGCCTGATTTCTCGTTTTATTCTAATTGTATGCTAATGACCTGAAACGTTAAAATTCTGTTTCTCGGTCGAAATTAAAAGTCATCTTGTTCAAATATTAAATGTCCTTTTCTCGGTTGAAATTAAAGCGAGATTGAGACATAAAAAATTCCAAGATCGCAACAAGATTAAACCACTTCTCTTTTTCTATATAGAAAATATTAGATTCCAAGCATAGTTACTTTATGTACCTGCTGATACATCGAGACGAACAAACACGAGTATAAATTGATCAATTTAAAAATCTATTACAAAACTAAGGGACATAAGTTTCCTTTAAAAGGACAAATCTTTTACATCGTTGAACGTCCTGCAATCCGATAGATCATCCTTTTTCTACATTTGCTCCAAAGGTTCCAGGTTGAAATAAAGGGAATAAAATTCCGAATAAATTTCTCGTCGCTCACAGAACAGCCACGGAGGAGTTTGAGAACTGACATTAAGCAACGTGCTATGTTGGTAGGGTATTGATCGAAACGGAGAGCGCGTGTGCGCGTTGCACCGCCATGTTTGAAATGTGTTCCAGCTGCAAGCGTAATCTGGCCGCCGTCGTTGCATTTCACTTCGGTGGTTAAAAAAGAGTTTGATACGTCCTCGCGACTCTCTGCCACTACTTTTTGCCGATTTATCTACAGCCATTTATCCCGAGTCGATACACGATGGAAACGCGCCTGTGTCTTTCTTTCGCGCCCAGAAGCTACACGCGGACGCGCGATCCATTTTTCAGCGATGGAACTTCCGGCGAAACGATTCGCGGTCATCCACCAAACCGTACGTCGCAATTATCTGGCGGAGAATTTTTTTAAATGACTCGATACCGAGAATGTGAGGGAGGTTAAGGAGAGCTTTGAAACCGATCAGTGTAAGTCAGCTTTCCATTAAAAATCATTGATCGAGAAACGACACGATCCACGTCCTTCCACCTTCTCTTCTCACCTTCCTTTGTCACATAGAATTCTCGGGGACACTGTCGAAGAAGACGCGTGGCCATCGTCGAACATCTTCGAAGGAAAGAAAGCAAATTTTCCTTGAGACATTCTCTGTAGGATAAGGAATAGTTCAGGAGATAATTGAACGTAGAGTTTCGAATAAGATGCTCTGTATATCTTCGTACGACTACTCGATGTCGAAAGAATCGGTAGTTACGATTCCAAAACAATGTCCGTGTCTGTTACGTAGAAGAAAATTGCAACGATCAGAAGCTGACAGACAAGCGGTAACGTTGGCTTGAAGCGGCGCGTTGGCATCGATCGAGCGCGACAACTATAAATTGAAACAGCGAAAAAGCGGAATTGCGTTCTGTCACGAAGACGTTGCGTCGGCACAGGTGCCGGTACACGTGTGCAACCGTTCTATTCGTTCGATCGATACCGGCCCGCCGCCACAAAGATATCAAAAGCTCGTCGAACGTGGTGCGATATAAATCAGCCGCGGCGCTATGCACTTGAGCTGCGTTCCAATAGGAAACACGCGACCATCCGCGTCGAGACGCTCCCCTCTGTACGTCGCGTCGTACAGACGTCGAACAACTTTACACACCTTATCAATTATTCTGACGGGACGACGTGTACGCGATTCCACTGCAAATGCGATTTCGTTGCACGGCAAATTAGGATGTTTCATTGCAACGAGTTAAGTGTAATCTAAAGCTTTCTCTGTTTGCACGGTTGTTATATGAACGACCATATGTTAAATTACACGGCTGTAACGACGCTGGCAAGTGGATACTTAGAGACTCGCGTCGATTATCGCTCTGACTGATTTGCTTCAAGTGCATCGTAGTAATTTAGGTGGAGCAAATTGAGGATTTAGATACGAGTAACTTTACAACTACAAAAACGATAGTTTTTAGATTCTTTAGTTTTGCAATTAAGCTACGCTACGAGTATGCAAGTACTTTCGCCGTGATTGATGCTCTTTTTTTGTTGAGATGGAAGCGTGATTCTTCTATTTGCATTTTCATCGTATATCGTTCTAATTGTAATTATCTACGGTGTATTTAGGGTTTGTTCTTTTCCTTTTTTTCTTTTTTTCTTGTCATTTCTTTTCACGCAGATGAACAATACTGAATTGCCAATTAATAGTAACCATACGGTTTATACGGTGCAGTTTACAATGCGTGTAATTAAAGTCCAATAATCAGTACGTAGTAAAGTAGGTGGAAAGAGTTAACGACGTCATTAAAATTAAATTGATAAGGAAAATGATTATTAACCTCGGAATGATGCAGTTTACGATATATAAAATAAACTCTCTCTCTCTCTCTCTCTTTCTCTCTCTCTCGCTCTCTCTGAGAGGTAATCTATTTACCGTTAATAAAACTCCGATATCGACTGAATGTACAATATGCAATATCTTTTTTTTATTTCTAAGGATAGGAGAAAATTAAATTCGTTATAGATAAAATATTTCGATGATAATGGAATCGAGTTTGGGGGAATAGATTTTGTAGCGAAAAGCAATCAAACTTGACCGGTTCGATGTTGTTGCTGAATAACAGACAGGGTTTTGCGTTTGATCAATAAGGAGGTTCCAACGAGAATTTCGTTATCACGGCCAAGCAAAGATCCGTGGAAACTACAAGCGAAGAGGAGGGTATTTCGATACGAGCGATGATCTTATCGAAGGAACTTTTAATGACTCATAGAATACTATAACGTTTGCTGAAACGTTCATCGAGGTCATGTATAAGATATCGAAACGTACGAAACGCTTGCAAACTAAATTCACGGAATCGATTTCATTTATTACGGAAACATTGATAATTCATAAACATTGTTATAATAATATTTGATAAACATAATAATTGATAAACATTGTTAATTCGTTTCGTTCGACGTGGAATTAATAAATCTTGGTATGGTAGGAAAGGTAATGTTCTATTCTTACGACAAGGAATAATCTAGATACATTTTACAAAGTGGAAACCACAGGAGATAGAATCAAAATGAAGTAAGAAATGTCGTAAATATAAGAAATTGGAAAGATGATGATATAGTTAGATTAAAAAAAAAAAAAAATTGAATGCAAAAGAAGAATTACAAAGTAGAGAAGTTTCTTAACTTAGATTAATTATTCTTTTTAAAATGAATAAATGTTCATTGTTAATGAAAAAGGTGGACGTTTATAAGAGGAAAGTGGGAACGGAAAATCCAGAGGAAGTACTTTCCTTTCCTCTATTATTAATGTTCTTTGATGATCTTACCGTCTTTGTGCTCGTTTGAAGTACCTCTGTGGCTTATAAAGAATAGGTCGCGTCTTTTTGTTTACAGAAGGAAGTGACCTTTACACAGGAAGAACTCCACCTACGGGGAATTCATTATCGACACGATACGTGTAGATTATGCAACTTGCATCGCTTTCATAAGAACTTCACGCTTTTAAAAATAATAATCTCGCACAGCTTAATATCGGCGAAGAAATTTATATTCCATATGCAGATACTCTAAATACAAATTATACATATAGAACAGAAATTAACTTCACAACCGTTACGTAAATCAAAATGTCACGTTTCTAATTATTTTCAGCACTGTGTAATTATAAAAATCGCAAGGATCTCCGAGATCTTCTCTGCGATCGCGAAGAAACAACATCGACCAGCAAAACGATATAAACGAAGACACAAAGAGCAACATAAAGCGAAATTAAAAATGAAGAATTCACTCCGAGAACGAATCTATCGAACCCGATATGTAGTATTTTGAAAGTAATTCGCTAAAAACGTGCAACGAACGATCGCACGAATCGATTTCCAAGCCCTACGCGCCAACAATTCGATATGAAATCGCAATCGTGCCTCGATCGAGCCAGACATTCCCCCGGTTTCCAAACGATTTAATCCAAAATCAATGGTAATTCGCAATCCACGGATTTCAGCTGGCAGGTAGAAAGATCATCCTAGCGGGTATCCTAGGTGAAATAATTAGCGGTCTTCTGCCATCAACCCATCCCCTCGTGGTTCCTCTCTTTTCCCTCTTTACACCCCTGGCTCACACACACCCTCCTTCCTCGTTCTACCTCATACCTACCCTCGTCGGCCCTGGTTCTCTCCTCCCTCTCCTTTCGTCGACCTAATGCAATTTAGCTTCGACGAAACGGAGGGGGTTACGAAGAGGGGTGCGTTGTTGGCGGCAGTGGCGGCGGCGGCAGAGGTGTCGGTGCACGCCATCTTGAATTCGCGAACAATGTGTCGGCTCCAAAGGTTCCAACCGGCAGAAAACGAAGACGAACCTGCCCACGAATATCGATCGGTCGCGGCACGAATAAAATGCTAATTCTTCTCTCCACCCTCTGCGTCTCTTTTCTCTCTTCCTGCTTCTCGTTCATCTCGTTTCTTCGTTTCCATTCTCCGGCTTCCTTTTTCACCTGTACGTTCGTCGCGAAATTGGGTAACGTGAAACGGAAATTCAGTATTCGTTGGGAAAAATGAAATAAAAACACGGGGAGGAAACCGATTGTAATTCCAATTTTACGTTTTACAAATTTCTTCATTTCATATTGCTAGTAGAGTAGTTCCAATTTAATGAAATATAAACGTGTAATAAATAAATATTCTATAAGACGAATAAATATAATACAGATATAGTAGAAATGGATATTCCGTAATAAAATTGTATAATAAATAGTAGTACATTCTAAGCTAAATTTCGAAAATAATATTTGTAGCATCATAGGTTTTCGCTTTTCAATTTAATTTTTCCTTACTATCGTTCCATCTGCCTTTTATCTCATCTTTCGTCTCCTCCTCCCTCTACCGTTTCTTCGTTAAGGTTTTGTAATGAACAATATTGAACAGATATGAATATTCGATACAGTTTAAAAATACATTCTATCTATATTTTAAAGCATAGAAAACAGTTAATTTCGGAGTAAGCAAAGAGACGAAAACGGTGAAAAGCCGCTGGCAGATCATTGCCACGGCCAGTTTCCTACCGCGTTGTTGACGTACCTACACAAACGGAAAGTGTGGAAAAGAGGGAAAAGGAAAGAGGAAGCGATCGGGGTGAACGAAGAGCTTCAAAGGAATGGCAAAGCTCGAGGGGGTAGGACGTTCGCGAAGCTGACAATTCTTCCTGTGGTAGATGCCCGCGTGAACGAAAATGCTAGTTAGCATTTACAAGTATCGCGAATGCTATGGAATCGATGTGCAATCAGTTTCAGTCGTTTTTAGTCGAATCGAGAATACAGAATTTTCTAAAATTCCTCGATTATCTACCTCCATTATTATTTAACTTCTTTAAAAAAAAAAAAAAATGATTAGTATCGAAAGGAAGAAGCACGTTCTTATGAATTTTACGAATCATTTTATTGTCCACGATTGATTGATTAAAGAAAGAAATTAAAGTTATTATGATGGAAAGAGGCTGAATGGATGATTAAGAAGGAGGAATTAATAATTGAACGCTGAGTAGAGGAAAAAAAGGCAGGAATTTCGAGGGATTGATGAATAAGAACGAACCAGTTGGCAGCATGCCCGCCGTGAACTGGATCATTAGTGCAAGTCGGAAGAATAGTATGGAATGAAATCGTGATTCAGTGCATAAGTATGTCTGATGAGAGGATTTTGCAATCGTCCCATACATAAAGATCGAAAGATTTATGCGCTTCATGCACGGTCCTACCGAAACGCTTACCATCGCACTATGCGCATTTTAATTACTAAACACGAAGTTAATATATTCACCGTTTAAGTGAATATCATATTCTGACAGATCGGCCAAAGGACCTCTAAACGTAAATATTAATTTCCTATTGGTTTAACAAACATCGATTTAGCTAGATTAAATTTTTAAAAATTTGGTTTTAGCCGAAAGACCCTAAAATAATTATTGGCTTCAGGTTAAATCCTTACTATTAAAAAAAACTACTGCACATATCCTTATTTTCCAGAGAAACATTTTTTTTCCATTTTCATAGTATCAATGCTTCGTAGCCAGTATTATTAAATAATACGAAATTCGATAGACTGGAATCTAATATTAATTAGTATGTTAATCCTGTAATAAACGACATGTAAATACTTGTTATAGACGCTATATTGTACTTCGTATGTCTCGGCGTGGAGTGTCCTAAATAACTCATCGACAATTCTTGAACCTAACAACAAATTAAGCAACCGTTGACACGGATAAAGTTCACTATCACTTCACGATTACTCGTACAGTTTCAAGAATTTAAAAAGCAAAATTACTCTTTATTCGCCTTAATCCCCCTTTATAGACCGAGTACCGATTACCTTTTCACCATATTTACTACCTCATCAGAACGACAAGAAGTGTAATTTCCGAAACGAAGGAATATTACGAAGACCGCGTTCGTATAAACGTTCAAATAATCAAGCGAGCCCCGGTGTTTCCATTAGGCACTCTACATTATCCAAAACGCGATGTTATTTACGAGCGTTTCTTCTGGCGAGAAGGGGCCATTAAGTATTGCGAGGCTGGCCACGGCGTAATGGAACCCGTGGCGAACTCTTGCCTATAATTTTCGTGATTAGGATAATTAAGTTCCGCGCCGTGCGAAATAATCGAGTCAGAACGAACGGTGACATTATTTATGACCGGTCTGTGCGAACTTTCCGCCCTCCTTCGAATTTCTACGCCAGATAACCGCCATCATTCTCTCTTCTTCTCTTTTACCGTTTCCTCTTTATCATTTTCGATCCAGTTATCCAGTCGCGATTCTTCTGCCTCTATACCAAACAACGTATTTACGATTAACGAGATTTTAATTAATATTTGACGAGCTGGTGTTTACGTGTCTTCGATCATTGTCGAAGATTTTGCACGTCAGCCTCGGTTAATGTGTACACTATGGGTGACAAGTATACAGGATACTTGCTTATTTTTTGACAAGATGCATTTTGATTATCAGATTACCACTAGCATTGGTTGATTATCGAATTAATAAATCGAGATACAATGACCTTTGCTGCTTCATAATTTCTATAGTTACGTGTAATACGTAGAATAATTGCGATGCGTGTAAATGTTTAAAAACCAATATGAAGTAATGAAAGTAATATTTATAGAAGACTGTTTCACCTATCGAGTATCATTATCATTTAATAATTAATGCACTAATTTAACTAATGCACTATATGTCATAAATGCTATGTGCGTTCCGAGCAAGTTGCGCGATTTTGCACTTTTCAATTTCCAAGAAACGTATAAAAATGCGCTGTCCAGTCGTAAACGATAGTGTATTTATATCAAGCAATTCTATTTTAAAGCCGTTTCTTAAGAGTCGTTTACTCGCGTTCTGTTGCGTCATTTTTATGTAACAGTAATTATACGTACAGAATAACCAAAGTACGAGAGAAGTACAAAAAATTGGACGACACGAGGATCGAGTGTCTTTTAGATTTTTACAATACTGCTACATGTAGCTGGAAGATACTTTTCTCCGTTGCTTTTATTACGTTGATTTCATTTTTAATGGAATTGTATGCAGATATATTGTATGGTAATTGGATCAAAGTTTAATGGTAGATTTCACAAGACTGTAATTGTATCTTGGGGCTTGACTGTTATTATTATTGTTAATTAAGCAAGGAACATAGAAGAAATAATTGGGCCACGATTTCCGTTCTGGGTCTTGAGTGGGCCTTTCTCTTGTCTAATCTAGACTCGTAGATAAGATAGTACTACCCACGTATTTTCCACTAAACGAGTCGATAAGAGTTATTATTCAAACGCGATGAAAAATTCCTTGCGTTTAACGAAAATCAACGACAACTCGGCAAAGAGATTTTATTTTTATCTTTAACTTAAAATGAAACATTCTAACGATTAGATAAAAGATAAACATTTACAAATGAAAAAAATGTCAAATATTCAAGAATCCATGATGCTGTTGGTGAAAGGCCGGGTGACCTTGACATCTGGAAATCATCTCACCCTGCAAGTCAAAGTTTCACTCGCAACAAACGCACCTCAGGAGATAAATTAACCCGAAACTGTGACGGTAAATTTAATAGCGACCGTCTGTAGCGAATCTCGGCCATTAGTCGAGTTTCTCGAGGTTTCCACCTGAAGAAGATTCCGGGAACGACGATGATCGATGCGACATTACGACGATTCCTCTCTCGGTTATCAGAAGTTAAACCGTGCTACGAATAAATATTTATCGTGTGATAGCAACGGGGAAAAAAAGATGCTATATATATATGTATATCTGTGTGCTGCGCTTAGATTATTACATAAATCTCGTTTGTCCCGTGAGACAGGTAATTTAAAAAAAAAAATATTACCTGATCGAGTATCACCGTTTTACGGGCCATTCGTCACGTTTTTATTCTTTTTTTTTATGGATACAAATGTTTATTTTATCGTGAAATCGGATTTTTCTTATTAATCGAATAACAGCGAATGGATCCTCTTCGAAGTTCAACGATAGCTTTCTCTTCGTAAATTATTCGCGGGTAGTTACGTTTTATTTTCTTGCAACGTTTTCTCGAAAACGAAGTAGCATCACATGAAATGCATAATGGCAAGAAAGGAACACCGAATGATGTACACTGAAAAGAAACTGTGTATTATATCCTAATATCTTCTCTTAAGTTAAAGTAATTTAGAGATTGAAGTCAAAACACATCACTCCAGTCAAATTAGCCTGAAAAAAGATCAAATCCGACATTAAATGGTATTTGAAATCTTTTTGCACGAACTTATAGAAACCATGTTCAGGAACACATCCTATATATTTGCCATTCGAAATTTCTTGCACGGAATTTGTAAAGAATTTCCAAAGTTGTCGATGATAGTTTTTTCATATAATAACAAACCCAATAATCTGATTATAAAAAATTTAGAATAAAAGTTGTAGGTATTAAAAATATCTATTTAAAGGTGACACGTCACACGATAAAATTGGTTAATTCGTTGAATTAAAATTAGACCACGACATTTTGGCTGTCTATATAAGCATTAATTCTACTGCATCCTTCGAGTCATTTTCAATCCAATCGTGTTTCTCAACAAATTTCCTATATTCAAAGACGAAATACGAGGATCCCTGTTAATCTGTGTAATTTTCTATTCACATTTTATACACAAACTTTTCAAAACGTTAATGACTTTTTCGTTTATCGAAACTAAAGTCAGATTGAAACACAAAAATTCGTGGATCGAAACAGATACTATCGCAATCTCTTTAACCAACCAAAAAGGAAAAAAAGCCAATCGCGCCATAAAATAGACTGCAAATTATCCAACCACAGTAGATTGCGCTATACAAACAGACTCTGGCTAAAAAATACAAGAAAAAGTATTCCAACGATCTCGAGAGGATAATTGAATGTTCGTCCGAGAGGAGGTTGATAATTAACGCTCAATCTTCCTGGGGCTGTCCATCGAATCGTTACTCGTAATGGCTCACGATTAATCGATCGCTTGGGGCCCACGCGACTCGACGACGAAAATTAAACGAAAAATCGATTGCCCTTCGTAAACGCGGCTCGATTAGATAGGTTTCTCGAGCATGTTTCGGGGTATCGAAGTCGTTTCGTGGCTTGGTTGCCGCGTGAAACGTGAAGGAACGCACGTGTGTCGCCGATAACCGATCACAATCGAGAAAGATCATGTAATTTCAAGTTATACGATCACGATGAATCATACCAAACGTACTGTGGACGTTCCACTTTGGTTGGATCGCTGACAAGAGAGAACGATTGCACTTGCGCGAGTACTCTCGTTTTGCCGGGATCACATGTGTAAATAATGTGATAGGATGGAGAATAGCAGAAGAAGGAAATTTCAAATGTCGTATTCCAAAAATTTTTGTATATTAAATTAGAGAGTTAGCGGAACAGCTAAAGTGAAAGGAACAAAGTAACGATAATGTTTCAAATGGATAATGTGGATTTTATTGGAACGGTGATAATGTATATATGTCGGAGATGAAAGGAAAACCGAAGCCTTCCCTTTGCAATTTTGAGGAAGCCGTCTAATGCTTTAGCCTAGATTTTATCATAACTGTAATTAAGCAATTGTCATTTGTAATTGTTTGATATTTGTGAAAGCGAAAGTGGGTTCGAGGTGACAACTGGTCGCTGAACGTAGCCACGGTCACGGGATAAACGTTTTGCCTGACGAAGGTGTGGATCGGTTGTATTGTTCTCCCTAGAAATCACATAGAATTGTACTTTAGAGATGTCGATATAATGGGACACACGTTGTATTAGGAATCAATCTCCAGACAAAAACTACCTAGTAACAGCGTTTGGATCTTTCTCGATGTTTCCAAAGAGTATACAACAAACTTTTGACAGAAATTGCCTAGCAACAACGATTGAAACCTTCTCGATGTCTCCAGCGAGCATATAACAAACAAATGCAGTCGTATAGCGAAAAAGATTTTCATCAGATATTCATTCGTGTGATCGCCTTGGAAAGTGATACATCGAGCAATTTACCGAGTGTCTCAGCAATCGTATTTTTGTGTTTAAAATTATTCTACGCATAGTAAAGAGTTATCCCGTTGACCGTGGATTCGTTTGAACCCCGGAACATTGTTAATAGCGTTAATTAAATTCGTTATTCGTAAAACCTATCAATCGTTAATCTCATTATTCGTTAAATTTATTATTCGTAAGACATATTATTCGTTCCTCTTATTGTTCGTTAAACTTATTATTCTTTAATCTAATTATTAGTTAAACTTATCGTTTGTTAATCTTATCATTTATTAAACTCATTATTCATAATATTTTGTAAAATCTTGTTTACTCGCGTAAATATATTCTCTGTTTCGTAAATCAATGGCTAATTCAAAAGAAGAATCATTACGCGCCTTAAATCCTAATGATAACCCGACATATATATAGGCACTGTCATGTTAATTGTAAGAAATCCACCTTTTCTTTATTGACGATTTAAAACTTTGATGGAATGTACTTACTTATACATAAATACTGTATAGTGGATCTTTATTTTCCAATGAAGCGCTTTTTACCAGGTTCTATATATATCTCATTTTTGTACTATTAGATGTTTGCAATATTATTGTTTATATGCAATATCAAACGTAAAATAATTGAAAATAAAATACCTCTAGAGCACCTTTCGGCGACCTTATTTCAGAAATCACAGAGATCACGATCTTTTTGTTATTTGAAAGCGATTAATGTCTGTGGTTTGAGGTCATTCCAGGATGATCTTGAACAATCGGTAAATTCTTGATGACTGAAAACTTTCGAAACAGTGCAGAATATTTGAAACATGACTGTAATCGCAACTTAGTATCTTGCAACGCACTGATTCATACTTCTGATCTCATAGTTCAACCGTTTATTTTACGTTTTATGCTACAGCTGATGTAACCGAGGAACATCGCCAAATTCCGTCATCAGTTCAGAGAAGATCGTGTTGCGATAACTAGTAATAAAATTAATCTCTTTTTCAATATCTGCTAAAACCTCACATTTGGAAAAGATAACAGTTCGAGAACACCTTTCGCCCGATGTTTCCACAATCTCGTCGAACACTCCACATTGGCAGAGTCCCAAGAGCAACAAGCAACATTCACCCCCGAATGCACAATCAAAAACACCAGTATTTTCATTTCATCCCCTCATCGGCAGCCCCGTTATCGCTGTTGCTTCATGCATCCCTCTGCATCGTCAAGTAGCCATCCTCTCCATAGCATTGAGATGTTAACGCATCTCATGGGTGTTCCACGATCATTTACAGAAATTAATCTTACATGGGACGAAGAAAACGATAGAAATTTAACACGGATATTGAAGGTTCTAATTGTTATATTATATGTAATATTAATGAATATTAATGAAAATTTGTACTGTGTAAATAGTGAAATATATAAATTACAGATATGGAGAATCTATTATTATTTCTCAAATAAAACGTTTAAACAGTAAAATTTTTCGTTAGAATTTAGCAAGTTTCACAGGTGTTGCCATATTCGTATGGGATGACTGTTGTATAATCTAAGTATGATACAAAGAAGTAGGTTCTAAATAAGACTGAAAGACTAATAGATAAGTAAGGAGAAAAGGGAAAAAACAGCTTTACTATTCTAAAATTGAACTAGAATTCGTAAGAAGGTAGCCTGTTAAGGAACGTGCTAAAATTTAGTCTAGAAGTATACTTAAGCACGAAACGCAGTGTCAAGGACACCGACAGTCGAAGGATGAGCTTCGAAAGCCAGACCGCGATTACGTCGAGTGGCAGAAGCGATTTGGCAAATGCGGAAGCACGGAGCCACAGAAGGGCGTCTCGGTTTCCTTGAAAGGAGCGCGCCGTGGACAGGGAAGCTTCCGGAGAGGTCAGAAGGGCGTTATTCAGAGGCGGCAACGCGGCCAGCAACAAGTTGCAGCGACGTTAATAAACGAACCCTCCAGCCAGCGTTTCAAATATCCGTATCTATCGTGAGCCACGCTTTTCGAATTCGAATTCGAACTGCGATTAGTTGCTTCGTTCTACTCCATCGTAGCTTTAACCTTCTACCTCATTTCGAACTTACTAGCCTGATAACGTAAATTATTATATAATCAGGAAAAAAATAATTCCTCGCGCAAAAAGATAATCAATAGTTCAAAGCAACGTTTGTTCATTCGAAGTTTGGAAAGTTTCAGAGAAAATCGAGTGTACATGGATTAATTCTATCAACAATTATAGAACAGCTTGTAAGTTAACGTGATGTTGTTTAAATCTTTTTTCTCGTTTTGAGAAAATATGCAAGGAAACGTTGTTGAAGAGACCAATAGAGCGTCGGGAAATCGCAACGCGAATCGATGAGGCGTGGAAGGGGAACGCAGGAAAGTTACACAGCTAATTGAGTGTTATGGCACACGATCGCTGATGCAAGCGAGTCGCCTTGACGAGCTGGAACAATTAAAATATCGATGTCGTGAAAGGGAGAGGTCTCTCGCCCTGGTCGCTTTTTATTTGCTCACGCCGCGCCACGGCGGCCAGCGGCCTGATTCACCGGTTAACCGGTCGCGGTATACACGAGCTTTGGTCCAACTTTTATTCCTCTTCTTTTTTCAACGTGTAGCCATACGTGTATACACAGTGTCGAGAATATTGAATTTTAATTAGAAGAAATCTATAGAAATTCTTTCTAATCTTTTGAATTTTATAAGTAAAGAATTTGTTATGTAAAATGTCTGTGTTAATCAGACAAGACAAATTAACTCGGCATTAGTTTACTAATCTCTTTCTTTATTTATAAATACTTTTTACATGTTACAAATTATATGTATCGCGTGAGAATTGAAACCGATATTGGTTCATCTTTGTTAATTTGAAGATTTAACAGGCGTAAAAAAGCTTTTTCAACATAAAATAGCCTAGCGTGTTTTTAAAGGAAATAGGAGTTTCTAGTTAACAGATTCATTAATTACGAACGGAGTAAAAAATGTATCCGTTCTAGAACTGATGGGGAAAAGAAAAATAGACGAACCCAAAGTACAGAAGATAAAATAAAAAGCGAAATTTAAAACATCTGGAAAGAGTAAAGATGAAAAGCTCGGACGAGACAAAAGGTGTCTAAAGGCTGGGATCAAAAAATTGTATGCTTTCGTAGTGATACGAGCAATCGACCGTAACCATCGAAAAGAATTCGAATCGAAAGTGGTGGCTTTTGTCGCGAGGATTGCTATGGCTACCTGCTGGTGGTCGTCGTGGCGTCTGCAACGACGATGCCAACGACAGAGATGGAAAAACCGTAGCAATGACGAAGGCAGAGAGAATCCTAAGTGGTGGTGACTGCACAGGTGGGGGAACGAAAGGGGTTGGAGGTTCAAGGGGGCTACCTGACTCTACCAGGGATATGTATCGGAAGAAACAAAAAGTGGGAGGCGGGGGTGGAACAGTAGCGATAGCTAGCGATGGAATTAATTCCATTGGCAGTTAAACATATTTTTCTTTATGAAAAGAAGTTGAAATTAGATTAAGGAACTTGTAAGTAGTTACAACTTAAGTGAAAAAAAATATAAAAATGTTTGGTGCATTAACTAAATACTCGATCTTTAATAATCTCATACACTGTATAGTTAGATATTAATTAAGATGATTTGTATGCTGTATATTTTAAATAATAATATTACAAGCCTGTCGAGTAATGTAATAACACTTGAAGTCGACCTACGATTTCCATGTTATCTTTCAGTTTTACCGAGTTTTAAGATAGATGACATGCCTAAGGGGGGAAGGTTCTTTTTCTTATCTATTCCTCGGTGTTCGTCATCATTTTTCTGAGTCCCCCAGCTCTTTCAAATTTTTCGAATGCTTTCCTCAACCATATAGTACGCTATTCTGATACAGTATACATATTATTAAACCTTGATTTAATTAGCCACCTTTCAAAGCGATAGAGACTATTACAATGATTTTCCTACACGCCATGCAGTATGGGGTATTTATTCCAAGGTTTCAACAGAAGAAAGTGTGAGATCTATGTATAAAAACGAGAATAGGATATCATGGAGAGAAGTACTGCATAGTACTTCCTGTACTTTAATGGAAAAGCGAGGGGCTTCCACGGTAGCGTATCGATACAGTTTGCGAGGGTATCGTTTCCATCGCTAGAGTTCTCCACGTTGGTGTACGATTGGTAGGACTCCGTATGGGGACCAAGTAGGGGAGACAGAAGCAACGAAAGAGGCGGGGGGCAGAGAAAAGTGGGAGGAAGAGAGAGAGACGTATAGAAACGCGTAGGAGAATCAACTCGGGTTAGGGAGAAGGGAATACAGGAGGAGAAACGAAACGAAGACAAAACGAGACGAAAACGAAGGAAAACAGCGATGAAGGGGGAGATGTTGGGGGGGGCTTAGGAGGGAAGAAAAGAGGAATGGAAATACGAAGAGAGAAAGAGGGAGGAAGCGCGAAAGCGGAGCGACACGGAAAGGCACGAACGGTTCCGAGCGACGAGTGACGAGTTGGAACACTGAAACAGCGCGGAGGCGCGCACTTGACGCGCTGCTATAGCCTGACTTCGAACGACAGTATGAGCCAACGAACGTTACCTCAATACATCGATCTCTATCTCTTGTTTACCGTTTATTTTTTGCAGAAAAAATATCACAACAGGGAAATGATATCGAAAGCGAAACGAATACGAGGAATAAATAAAACGAAAGGATCTCCAAAAACTAAAATAGACCTGTAGATCGATCGATGGATCGAGTGAGAAACAGAAGGGGCAACGTATGGCGAAAAAGAGCGGCAATTTTAAAAGCAGTAAAAGCTAAACAAGTTCCCAAGAGACAGGATCGCGTCGCACCCTCGAAAACTACGGGGAGATCAGGCTGTCACCGTGACGCTCTCTTGCTTGCTTGCTACCTTCCTTCATCCTCGTGGTTCCGGGGTGTGGCGTGTGCAAACGGGCCGCGTATCACGCTCGTGATAACTGCCACCCAACGTTGTACGTGCTTTTAATAGCCAGCGACAGGCTGTTACCAATGTTATGACACCGCGGGACCAGTGTCGAGTTCACGTAGCCGGTGTCGCCGGCCGCCGGAATTCGTGATAGCGCGCCCACGATAAGAGCGAAAAGGATAACCTCTCCCGTCGAAGGAAAGAAAAAGAACACCGTAAAAGGAGAAGGACAGCGACACGAGAACAAGAAAGAGACAACCGGCCAAAGGGGGAATAAAGGGGGGAACAGGGAGAGTATACTACTTTATATGTATAAACGTCTACACAGACTGCGCATACACGTACTTACGAAGCACACAGAGCAGTGCACTGTTGGTGGGGGGTTGAGTGGGGGGTGCGAGGGAGGCGAGGGAGAAGAAGCCAGAGACCGCGGTGAAGAGAAGAGGAGGGGAGAGCATCAGAGGGGGAGGGGGAGGCGCGAGTGAGAAGGAACGAGGGACAGCAGGGAGGGAGAATAGGCGAGGAGGGCTGCAGAGGGCGGAGAAGCGTCCCACGGGAGTTTTTCGGCGGATCGCTGCGCGTCTAGTGTGATCTCTCGCGAGTAGTGGACTCGATCGATCTTATTGACGGTAGCGAGCAAGCGGAGCGGAGCAGTCAGTGCACGGTGAGAGCTCCGTTCGGAGGATCGCACACGAGACTCTCTCTATCTTTCTTTTCCTCTCTCCCACTCTGCTGCTGTCTCCTTCCCTATCGGCTCTTTCTCTGTGTGTCGTGCATGTTGCACGGTGTGTTCACGGTTGTTGCACGAGCGAGAAGCATTCGCCGGGAAGCCGAGCCGCGCGATTACACGCGATAAATACGCCTCCGCTAGAGACTCGCGCAGTGATTCTTCGAGATTGAAATTCCGGTGTCGCGACGCGTGTTGCTTCTTTTTTCTTCTTTTCGTGTACAAAAAAAAACAATCCTTTTCTTCGAGTGATTCAGTGTTGGCTCACTGTGTTGTCTCTTTATTGTGCGTGAAGAGAATCGGAGCGACGACGTGATAGGAAAAGAGAAGAGATTTCGAAGTGGAATTTATGGTAAAGAACGCAGTTGCAGACGTGGTCCACAGGAAGACGCAGAGTGAGTTTCCCGCTCTTTATATTGGAGGAACCGTGTGTCCAGTCGATTCTCAAGTCCCGCGGAGATCGTTGCAAACTTCGCGAACCGGTATACTCGCGAACGTACTACGTATTTTGTATGGTTTCAATTGAAGTCCTTGGACCCTCAAGGCAACCTAGAGAGATTGCAGACAAGCGATAAACCTTTATGGACGCATGCATAGTGCACGATGCTTTTTCTTGATCATATTATACCAACGCTTCGGTACATTGTGATCGATCGAAAGCAAAACTAATTCCCTTCAATTTTTTAATTTAATTAATTGAACGACTTCACGGCTTAGCCTTAGAAAGTGTACTACTTTACATATTAAATCGTATTATATAGAATGTGCTATTATTAAATTTTATCAGTTACGAAAGGCTAAAAATACGTATTTTTAATGTCGAAGGACTTAAAGAATAATTATTCTTTAAGTTAACCGTTCTGAATTCTTCGTAATTTTATTACGCCGTGAAAGGTTTCAACGTCTTTTATCTTTTCCATCTTTTCTGTCGTTCTTTTCTATCGCTTCCATCGAAGGAAACCTCGCGCGCGCGCTTTCAACTACCACAGACATTCAACGCTGCGAAGGTAAAATATTAAAAATACCAAATCTTCCTCATTCTATTGACAGTTTGTTTTTAGAGCACGATTAAAACCAACTGTCACAGTTTAAACGAGTTTTCGTCAGCCAATCTTCGAGTTTAATCGTCTCTGACGCACACTATCGTGAGCCCGCGAAAAAAGCAGCATACAACAAACCTAAACGATCCATCAGCGTATACGATGCTCCGAACATCCCGTTGGTCCTCCGTGAAACGCATGTTCGTATATGTTACGAAGACAGTAAAATTATACAGGGTGCTCCAATATTTTTTCCAACTACAATTCTTTAGTGTGTTTTATCTGATCGTTTTAGTTTCGAAAATTATCAGATCTAGAACCATTACACTTTTATGTATGAAAAATATTGAAATAAAAAGTATATTGAACCTGAATTAGAACGCATGATGAAAATGAGACTAAGGATTTTCTTAATGGTTCGTTCAAATGAAATCATTGAAAGGAAAAATATATCAAGCGAAAATTAAAACGGACAATGAATATAATAATACAGAATAATACACATCAAAGAATTCTTTGTCGACTCATTAAGCTGATGCAAAATCGAAGTGAATTTCATATAATAAAATAAGTCTCTTATTACTATCAGCCGTATATCTATTGCCAGGAACAGTGAACACACTGTAATGGAGTATTAATAGCTAGTGATTATGTTGATCGAAAATATATTCTCGTCTTCTACCATTGTAACCGTAATTTTTATTCTAACTGTTAACAAAGCTTCGATCTACTTATATAACATTCCTTTTTTTATTTGTTCTTGTACAACATATTAACATAGTTTGATCAGAGAAGAACACCTCTTGCAAACAACCGCCAAGTGGTAGACGTTCGTTCGGTGGAGATTCGTTCAACTCTTTTCTCTCGTTTCTTCCTTCTCTTTCCCCGTTTTTTCTCTCAAGGACCAACGCGAAGCACGAAAAAACGAGTCCACAAAGCACGCGTGTGTTACTGTTACGCAATCATTCGTCTATCATGTACTGGTGGAATTCAGGTCAGGCGTTGTGTGTCCTATGCGCTAGCTATTCGTCGGAGACATCGAGCTTCGAGGCATCGATTCTTCCTTCGTGACTTTGGAACCGATCACGTGGAATCCGATGGAAAAAAAGGGCAACGAGATTAGAAACTAATCCTGTTAGCTGTAAAATAAATAACGATACCTATCAGCCAGTGCTCGTGAACCGTCATCAAAGCATAAGATAGTCATCTCGAGATGCAAGGATCATTTATTCATCGCGTAATAAATTCAAGACAACGTAACGGAAGGCTAAAGGCAATTTTTTTATATGAATAACTTTAGAAGATAGAGACTTGTGATCGGTTATAAAAGACGTGGAAATTATTCTTCAAGATTTTGTTTCCAAGTTTTTGTGAATTTGGTAGCTGAATCTTCTGGGTTAGGTTAGAGAAAAATTAAGCAAAATCTATCTTCCTCTGTTTTAATTTGTGATTCCTTGCGAGTGAACTCTCGGAAATTGACTGTTATTTTATCAGGAAATTATGATCGGAAAAAGACAGGAATTGATTCTTAGGGTTTTTTAAATTTTTCATGAATTTAGATTAGGTTCAAGAGAAATTAAATTTAATCTTGATCCTTTGTATTTTACAACCATCGTTATAGCACATACACATTGATAATTTAGTTCTGTCTTTAACGATAAAGGAATGGATAAGAAAAGAAGACTGCTGTATAAATAAATGTTCAGACAGTTATAGGTCTTCCCTTCTCAAAACGAAACTTTTGATTTAAAAAAAAAGAGCTGCAGAAACTGCAAATTGGCGATATCGTAAAACTCGTTAGAGTGCAAATGGTCAGCATACCATATAGGTGATTGTTTTACGCGAGTGGAATTTGCAATCGGTCGTGAATAAATGCTGGAATCAATTCGAGGAGCCCGTTTGTCACAAAGAGAACATTCCAATCACCTTTACCTTTTACAATGAGACTATCAGGTTAGTTAAAACAACCACAAAAATTATCAATTTTATAATAATATATTTTTTGACATTTGTATGACCTTTTGTAAGAAGATTAAAACCTTTTTTTTTTATTTATTTATTTATTGATATTTACAATCAATTCTCGCATTGAGAATTTTCAGTAATTAAGATTGAAAACTTGACCCTCGTTTTGCATTATATATTTCGTCATATATCTTTCACTTTAACTATTTTGATTTCTACAACGTCTACGAGTCTCTACTTCGTATTTTAATCGTCAATAGTTCCAATGTAAATATAACGCGTCACCGATTACCATATCGACCAATTTTCTTCCTTCTCAATCAATCGACCATATTGCAAAAAAGAAGCACTTGGATTTCGTACGAGTTTAGTCACCGAATCGTTTGGTTTAGAGATGGACGGAAGACAAGCCGTCGAGGTCGGAAGCGGTCATTGGCCACGCGTTTCGCCACGTGGGTTGACAGATTTTCATTCAACCTCCTCTTTCCTAGAAATAACCGGTTCGAATGAATGAAGCCGAGAATTCCACGGCCGAATCATGAACCGTGGTCGTCTTTTGGGCGAGACACAAGCCTAAGAGGAGAGATTCTTCCGAACGATGGTCACGTTTACTGGAAAACATGGCACGCGACCATTCTCGAGTACAACTACGTTATACAAAAATTCTTAAGTTGAGTATATGACGTTTTTGTCATAAAAAGAAGTTCTGAAATTCTCAAGCATAGAATTCTTAAGTACGTGATAAGATGCAACTAGTAGTTGATCTTTTATCGACCAGAATGATGGTTGCTAAACGTATCGAGATGTTTCGTTATGTAGACGCAGTTGGAGAACATAAAGCGTTAAATGGTTAAGAAAGACGCGGGAACGGGTATCTCTGTGAATGGGAGTGAGTTATCAGGCTGTCAGAGTGATTGATGATAAGAGCTTATTACGGACATTTATCGCGATTCTGATAAGGGGAAGAAACGAGCGTAGCTCGTTAAACGTCGCTTACGGTACCCTTCGTTATTTGTCGCGATAACGATTGCCTATCCTTGGTGGTGCACGCAAATGTGATTTAATTGATGTCCCTTGAAATCGATGTGGAATCGTTCTATATTTACTGACGACCTTTTTTTTGTAACAGGATCCAGTTTTGCGTCTTGGAGAAAATAGAAAATTTTTAATGGACACAGTGTAAAACTTAAAGCGGGCTTCTTATCATGTTCGTTTTATTTTTAAGGCAACGTTTTGACTGTAAGTTTGATATAATTATAAGACTGTTTGACTGTTATAATAGGTAGGTTTACATCCTTTCAGACAATTATAGCGATAGGTCCGAGGAATTTTTATTTAAAACCACTTGATCAGTAGAATTTCTAATTTAAGTTTAACTTCTAATTCGACTTGAAATATCCTCTCAAATTTCTACGCTTGTTCTCATTAATCAAATCTTTCATTTCAACTCCTTTGAATTCAAATAGTTTATTAATCTGGACGTGGTTCAACAGTGCTATACTTTTTTAGCTATCTCCTCATCTCCGCATAATGCGACCTAACTTAGGATTCAGATTAATCATCCCAACCATTCATTAAACTTCCATTTATCTCGTTTTTCCTTCCCATAATACCGACTCGTACATAACACGGCGGTTCATTAAGAAGCGTAATCAAATGGAACAAGAACACGAATGAAAATCTCGTTAATGAGAACTCCTGCAAAGGATCGGAAAAATGTAATCGATGATGTGTGTAGTAATGAGAACAGACGGTGGCTAATCAAAAGTAGGATTTATCAGTGGCAATAAACAGCCACGTGTTCGAGCACGTGGTGTGCCGTGCACGTTGTATGGCCCCCACGATTCGAGGGTAAATCGCGACCCTAACAACTGGCCTGGTATAAGTAGACGGCTCGGTCCAGGTGGTCTTTACCCCTGGGCCATTTTTGAAAAGGTCGAATCAGCCACGCAAGATCTAAACCCTCGTCCGCTTCTCTGATCGATGATTGATGTTTTAAAAGAACCATCATCATCGCCGTCACTTCTCCATCCGTAAAACGCATCTATCGTTTTTCTCTAAATCTTTTCTTTCTTCTTTTTCCTCTTTTTCTTATTACATTCGGGAGAAATGGTTTTCGTTTCTTCGTGAAGAATCCGTGAAGCGTATTCAAGCCGGCCGCGTTTAAACAGCGAATAAAAGAAGAAAATAGTTGGTAGTTACGTTTGTGGCTTATGCGTGTACCTGGACGGCTAAACTTCCGGCGGAATCGGTAATAAAAGAGGCGAGTATTGGTGGGAGTAATGATATAAAGCCACGTCGCTCGTATAACTCGCTCGTAAATTCTGTCCGTGGCCCGGATAGATACTGGGACAGGCACGTATGCACGATCCCGATGCTTCCGCGGGAATTACGATGACGTTTGAAACGAGTTTGTCTTTCAGACGGGGAATATCAG